>NC_046663.1:140813219-140823588 GCF_010883055.1 Belonocnema kinseyi
TTGCGTAATCCGGGCTTTCAGGAGTGAGTACTGAAGAAAGACAAGATTTGATGCATTTTGCTCACCCCTAATACTGAAGTTAAGTCAGAGTGTTTCAGCAGCCTCCTCCGCTGCTTTGTACAGAAACGCTCCTTTGCCCACTTCTTTGTGCTTCCTGACAATTTTAAGAAGAGGGTCTCTTCCATTTGCGACTCTTTGCGCTGTACCCAGAATAATCCTGTTGTGAAAACATTTAAGATTCAATATTCCGCCATCACCTTGACGGCGTCAGATGTAGAGTGGCGAAACAGAAGACTTTAGATGCATGCTTTTGTTAATGTGCATAAACTTTTATGTCCCGATATCAAGGGATCTGAGCTCGTTCTTCGTCCATGATAATACTCAAAATAAATTGAGTACTACCGGGACGGGAAGCATGTTCTTTGCAGATACTTTGTTCCTCGCCGACAGTTCGTAAGACCAAATCTGCCGGATAAGACGTTTGTATCTGCTTCGGAGAATATCCTTTCTGGATGTCACATCCTGGATGCGGCTCTGTGGCAAGCCCAGGTATGTATAGACCTTTCCAACGCAACGGTATCGTATAGTGCTTCTATCGACGAAGTCAGGGCCTGCAGGGATGCCATTAGGTTTTCCTCGTTCCAAATAAACCTTGGGGCAATTTTACCCCCGATTTGGGGTTAATTCCTTCGGGACCACTCCTGGACAATTCTCCGCGACTGCTTATTCATTTTTTTAACCATATTGAACATAAACCCTTGGTACAGGGACCCTCTATCCGTAACCCAAGGATGCGTTCGGTGGCTCTGTCATAGGCCCTTCAATGTGATTATTGATGAATCAAAACCGTCCCAAATATATATAATGTCTCAACTGCTTTCGCCCTACTCCTCTGAGAAATGGCGTGAGTCAGAATTTCTAGCAAGGCTGAGAATGGTGTGACTGGCAGCGAGAGTTTGTTGTAGTTCAATATTTGCGAGTGTACCTATGTGAAAGCGTGACCTTCATTTAATTCTTACAAAGTTGCTTACTGCATTGTTAACATTCTTAACATTCTCGTACGACGCATTAGAATGCGCTTCAATACTACAAAATTTGCAAAGTTTCGTAGGGTTATGCATTAAAATATATTCACTTCATCGCAAAACTTTCGCTTCATTCACATGTGATAAATTGAAAAAATATATAATCATGCGAAACAAATTTTAAAAATTTGCAATAAATCTTGACAACTTAAAATGACTAAATACTGCATTTTAAATTCTTTTAACATATTATTCGAAACACAGTAAATAATAACACCAAAATATGTATGTGAAAAGGGATTAAAAATGTTCTATTTCATGGTCGATTTGGGATATCCAAAATATTCAACAATAAAAATGGTCGCCACTGGGTACAGAAAGGGATTCAGTTTAGGAGGTAAATTAAGGTAAATTTAGGAGGTAACGAAACGGATTTAATAATAAAATTTTCACATCTCGTTTGAACCGGAAATTTTCTAATGCTTTGCAATGCAAGCTTTCTTACAGAAAATCCTAAGATCCGTAAATTGCTACTCAAAGTTAAAAATATTACAACAGTTTGCTCCCTTTTCTTCCTTGCAAAGTAAAAATTGTGAAAAATAATGTAATTGGAATTTTTTAGTTCGATTAAATTATTAACAATAATTTACCTCGTGTTTAGTTTTAATGTGAATTTAAACAAATAGTGCAGCAGACTTTTTTTTCGTGTAGGTAGAAATTGGTTCAGCCGACCTACTATCAGGTATATACAACTTTGAGAGATATTCAATATCTTTCACTGTTAGTTGGCGAAATTAAAAGGGAAATTTGTATTCAACTTTTAAGAATACAATTATTCTAAAATTTCTTTTCTTATTTTTGCCAGAATTAAAATGAAAAATGAGAATCTTCTTAAATTAAAAAAAAAACCTTTACTATGTCCTTATTCTAAGCTTACAGGTTGGGCAGACATTAAAAATAAATTGTACATTTTTTATCAGATATACTAATTTCCTATTTTGATTTTCAAATTAGCTTACGAACAGTCCATTTTTTTAAATATCTTGTGAGATATTGGTTCTGTAATAAAATATTGAAATTTTCACGATTTGCAATATCTGATTATAGAATTAGCTTATTACTGACTTCATTTTTTACAGTATTTCGTAGAACTCCTACATTTTCAGGTATTTTAAATAATCTTGTTTCTCTGATTAATATTGCGAGAATTTAAAAAAATAGAAAACTTCTGTTGTTATATTCCTGGGCGGTAATGTATATTTAAAGTTTTATTTTTAAAATATTTCCATTTATCTAAATCATCAAAGTCTATTTTTTCAAATGAATCCGAAATTTGATTGAAACATTTTCATTGTGTAACAATCAAATCCCAGATCTGCATTTCTACTACTGCTATAACATTCGCGACTTTTCCCCATAAGTGGTTAACGACATTTCTAAAAAAATATGACATTATTAAATTTTGTATGTGCTAATCAAAAGTCTTTTGTATGATATGCACATTTTTTCTAATATTATTTAAGCGTGCAAATATTCTTAAATACTTGAATTCTTAATCAATTTTAAATTTTAGTTTCTGAGAGAATTTCTTTAAAACGGAATAGAAATATTTTTACGTCGAAATACGTCGATCTTCAATGGATCTTAGAAGGCACGTTATTTCGAAACTCTTGCTGAAATACAAATAAAGTCACTAAATTTTTTTTTGTAAAATAATCAATTTGTCTAAATTGTTGTAAATAAACTATTTTAACAAATATTTTATACAAAATGGTATTGTATTGAGAACAATATAATTACAGACGATTTGATTACTGTTTCAATGAGAATTTCCAATAAAACAGAAATGTCTACGTACTTTCGATTATAAATTTTTGTATGAAACACCTTGACTGCTTTAACCTTTTTCGCATCTCGTCTCTTTCTTGCAAAAGATCGCCCATAGCTTAGAGTGAGTTTGAAATGAGAAACCAGCTTTTTAATCGGCCACGTAATCCTTTTCACATACCCATTCAGTAGCGATTACGAATCAGCTTTGACCAATAGAGGAAAAATAGTTCCAATAGAAAATTATTAATAAAAAAAAACGTATTTGAACGGTAAAATTATTGATTAAAAACTAGTTTAATGGGCAAGCTTTAAGAAAACCTTGGGATATATGTAGTCTACTTTTATTCACAGACTATTTATTTTCAGGCATTTTAATTGAATTTGTTGAACATTTTTTTTCACATATTTGCATCACACCACATCAGAATGTTAAAATTTTATTTATATATTTTACATATGAAAAACTTAATTTTTTTTTTAATTTACGTTTATAAATTCTCGTTATCAATAAAAGTGAAAAGTAAATAAGTTACAATCTGTAGGTTATATGAAACTTTACATTCACCTGATATGAATCTTAAATTCACAACAACTATCACTCTCGTTTTATTTTATAGAAATTATCTTTAACGAAAATGCAGGTATTGAATTGCTTAACATTTGGATGTTTCTCATGCAAATGGATATGAGAGAATTGCAGAGTTCGTTTCTAATACGTGGACTCCCTGCAGCCATTAGCATGTGCACTAAATAAATTTAGTGTCACTGATGCTTAATTCAGTATAAATCTTATAATTCTTGCACAAAATAATATTGAAAACCATTGTAAAAAGAGAATTAATTCTTTAAAATTTTAATCTGCATATTCTACTTAGTTAAACATAACCTGAGGTGACATACAATTGGCATATTCACGCTGATTGAAAATTGCTGTGTGTGCATCGTATTTTTACTATTCGTTGTGATCATTCCATAGGAATGATTTCAGGTCAGTCAGTCTCATTCAACTCTCTTCACTAAGCATTTTAACGAATTTGGAATGGCAGATGTAAAGCACCGCCCTCAGGGGACCGATTAGAAATATGGCCAACCCATTGAATTTTCATTGTTTCGATCTGCAAATGACAGATACGCAATTCAAACCAACACGATTTTTATCGGTTCTTTTTTCCTGGATAGAGAGTCCGTTTAAAAAAATCAGAAAAACTCGATGGCCACTCCCTTCCCCAAAAATAGAGGGGCAGTCTAAAAGGAGGCTATCGGGATGCTTTTAGGCTTGGTCAGGGGACTGAGGTGAAAGAATTGAGGTAGAATTTGAAATTGTTAGAGAAAGAGCGCTGGTGTCGGTAAGGACGGAAAAAAACTATAATCAAGCAGATGGAAGAAGAGGTTATGGTTTGAAAGGAAAGGACGGAAAAAGGCTTAAGAAGGTGAAGGCCAGCTCGGAAATGGAGGTAGATGAAAGGGGGAGAGCCAGAAGAAAAGTATTTGGGAGACGGTAGAGAATATGATAAAAGCGAAAGTGGGAGAACGTAGGAATTAAAAGCAGAAGAGGGCGGATAGGGAAATGATACGGGCAATGGAGTTGCGAATGGAGAAAAAATATAAGGCAGACAGGAGAAATAATATTATGATAAGGGGGTTGCTATTCTACAGCGCATAGGAGGGGTCGACGGTAAATTAGGGAATGTAAGGTTGGAGGAAAGAAAGAAGAAGAAAGTGGCGGTTGCGGAATTACAGAGCTAAAAAGAGAAGTTGGGGGTAATGCGAAATAAAAATAGGATAAAGAAAAAGAGCGTTTTCATCGATCGTGATTTTACGAGGAAAGAAAGAAAGCTTCAGAGGATGCTGAACGACTGGGTTAGGAGGGCAAGGCGTGAAGGGTGAGCGGCGAAGGTAGGGAATCAGGCAATAAAAGTAGATGAGAAAGTGTGGATGTGGGACGAGAAGAAAGGGGTGTTAAAGGGAGTGCAGGGAAATTTGTTTCATAGAAAGTATAGGGGTAGAGGTAAAGCAGGGTGAAGGCGTAGTGAAGGTGCGGTACTGAGACGTAGCAGGAGTAAAGAAGAAAGGTGAGGATTTCTGGAAGTATGTTCAGGAATATTCTGGTATAGCGAGAAAGGAATGGGAGAAAATAAAGCCAAAGCTGCCAATGTGGTGTGGGTGAAGGTTTCAGAAGGTGGTCAGAGTGAAGAAGATAGGAAAGGCTACTAGAGGTATTCTAACAGGGTTTAGTAATAGATTAAAGGAATAAGTTCATGGAGAGGGCGTGCAAATAAGGGCAGTAAACAAAGGAGGGCAACGCTTAAGTTTGTGACAGTATACAATAAGGAGGTGCGTTCCGCCTGCACGATGAAATTTGAATATTTTCTGATGCCATAATTTTGGGCTTTTTTTCATTTTTTGGACTTTTTTTGGCATTGATGCCGACTTTAAGGCTCCTATAGTTAACTCAAAAGCCAAATTTTGAAATAAAAATTGGCCTAGCGGTACTTTCCATAAAGAAGGTTGCAAATTTTATAGGGGGGGGGGGGGGGGGGGGGGGGTAAAGACTTAAATCTAGTAAGAAAATAAACTTGTAAGGTAAAAATTCTACTGCTTTGCAGAAAATTCGTCCTCTTGCATTGAAAATTAAAATATTTAGCCTAAAATTAAACTTAGTTAATGATGCGGTTTTATTCTTAAAATTTGGATTATCGAAAATTTTAACTATTCCATGTTTGGTTAAAACTTTATCGTGTCTATTGTACAAGTTGGAAAATCGTATTTTTTGATAAAACATTAATTTTCTTGGTGAAAATTCTGCTGTTTCGTAAAAAATTCATCTTTTTGGCTTGAAAAATTAACTTTTTAGTTGGATAATCATATTTTGTGTGTTAAAAATTAAACTTTTTGTAAATAGTTTCACTTTTTGGCTTTAAAATTAAATTATTTTGCTAAAAGATTATGTATTTTGTTAAAAATTCGTCATTTTTGGTAGAACATTAATCTTCTCCTAGTGGGCACAAAGTTTGGCAACTTCTTTACGACATCGTTACGACATCTTTATGACAACTATACGACATCCTATGTCCATGTCGTTAAGGTGTCTTTACGGTATCATAAATAAGTCGTATGATCTGACGATGTCTTCACGATATCGCAAAGACACCGAAACAACATGGACATATGATGTCGTAAATTTATCGCAAAGATGTCATAACGATGTCGTAAAGACGTCTCCAAATTTTGTGCCCACTAGGCTGGGTAGATAGTTCATCTGTTCGGTTGAATGTTCGGTTGAATATTCAAGATGTTCAAAATTCTTGTATTATGTTGAAAATTAGTTTTCTTTTAGTAAACAAAACTAAAACAGACAGAAAAGAAGTAAATTTTTATTGCAAGTAATTTTCAAGTAGATAAAGTTGTATTTTTCTGCATTTAAACAAAACAAGATTCAATAGAGTTGTAACAGGTAAAGTTCACTCTGTAATCATTGTGAAGATTATATTTTGTTAGTTTCTGTGAACCTGCTTTTGTTAAAAATTGAACTATTTGATTGAAGGTTCAACTATTTGGTTGAAAATTCATATATTTGGTTGAAAATTCATCTTTTGGGGTAGAAAATTAGTCTTATTTGTTGATATTTTAACTTTTTGTTTGAGAATCTTGTGTAAAACTGATAACTTTTTTTAATGAAACTGATCTTTTCTCTTGAAGATTCATCTTTTCTTATTTAAAAATTCACTGTTCTCCAAAACATTTGAATTTCTACGTCCTAAACTTTACTTTCATTGAAATAAAAATGATTGTTATAATGATGTTATAATGATAATGTATAATATAATGTTATAATGATTGTTGTGCTAATTGATTATTATTCTTTTAGGGAATATTGATGGGAGGGATCACAAATAAGAAAATTAACTAAAAAGCGACGCTTGCAAGCGGTTAAGTATCGCAGCCTTATCCTTGCATGCGAGGCTCTACAAGGATGGACAAACCCCTTTCCCTAGCTTCTCGTGGGAACAACAATGACAAAACCAAACATAGTTGTAGTAAGTAAGAACTGTTTAAGTGCTATAGTACCAGTACGATCACTGAACAAGTCAAAGCTGCTGACCATCAAGCACCATATTATTGAGAGGATACGGATACTATCTGACGCTAAGAGAAGTCTAGAGCGGAGGAAGAGGTGGGTCAGAGAAAATCAACAGTTTCTCTCTGACCCATCTCGACTCTTCCAAGACCCTCCAGTTACTGTCGAACACCCACCCAAACCAGAGAAGGTCGAAGTATTTTGGAAAAAAGTTTAAGAAGTGCAGCACAGACTGGAAAAAGACTCAGAGAACGTAAATAGCATCAAGGATGTGTGTGATGCTCTCATAAAACCTGATGAACAATGCTTACCAATAAAGAAGTTTCCTTTAACCTATCAGCATTTGGCCCGTATTATCAGCTCATATTTGAAGACGGAAGAGCTGATTCCGGAGTGGATTGATAGGGTTGTTCGGGCAATTGAACCTGTGTGGCAAGAAATGTATGAACAACGAGGCTCAAAGAAAGGCGTAGCCGGATGTCGAGTAGTTAGGTGCATAGAGAGGTTGATACCGCTTTGGAAAACCAGATTTACTATCTTATCTGGATAAAATCGTGTCAGAAATAACAAGGTCGCCTTTCACAAAGTTGTCTTTCAGGGCGACACCATGAGCCCACTCCTCTTTTGCCATACATTATTGCCACTATCTCTAACACTTCGCTATGCCGACGGGTACGTTTGCGGCAAACCTGCAAATCGAAAGTACAAGGTCACTTATGTATTGTACATGGACGATATTAAGATCTATGCTAAAAAGAAAGAGCAACTACATCTAGCTCTAGAGATTGTGGAACGATATACTGAGGAAGTTGGAATGGAATTTGGGGTAGACGTGCCAATGTTTATTTAAAGCAAGGAAAACTTAGTGGCATCTCTGAAGACCCTGAGCTCGTCGATAGAAGCGCTACACGACACCTTTGCGCTGAAGAGACTGATACATACCTGGACGTGCCACAGAGCCGCACTCAGGATGTGACATCTATAAAGGATACTCTCCGAAGCAGATACAAACGTCTCATCCGGCAGATTTGGTCTTCCAACTGCCGGCGAGGAACAAAGTATCTGCAACGAACATGCTTGCAATCCCGGTAATAGCCTGACAAGCATCCCTGCGTGTCAACAATATGCTAAAACACTTACGGGAAAAATGCAGAAGGCAGTCGTCCTGGAGGCGCTCCGTGTTCTCAGGGTGCACGAAAGTTTTGCTAAATCGTCGTATTGATCCCGTTACAGACGGTGACTACCTATCTCACGGTCGAGAGACGTGGTTGTTATTGAAATTTTACCGCGATTTCGCATGTTCATCATATCTAACGCTGTTTGGCTTAAAATGTTCATTTCCGTGTATTTTTTGTAATTTTGTGAATGCGATAACACTACATTGTTTGCCTTTTCGAATAATATGATTATCCAAACTTAGAATTTTTGAAATAAGACAAAGGTGGTCTCAAAAATATTCAAAATGTGCCTACTTTTGAAATTTTGATTAGAATGGCTGGATAACGAACTTGACCTTCATTTTAAGATACTAAAAGAGTTTACGAAAGAAAAATTCAATCAGTCAATTCTTTCGAAAATTATCTTGCTAAACCATCGAAGCCAGTGGTCGTGGGCATCAGGTGCCCCTGACCGGTCTACCGAGGGCAAAACACCCGCAGACCCCGTTCCTCAAAGCCAACTCGCCTGACGGTCACCAGGTGCCCCTGTGGTCGCCTATCGAGGCCAGGGTTTATCGGCATCAGGTTCTCCTGACCAGCCTACCCGCGGCAAAACACCCGCAGACTCCGTTCGCCGTGACCGACTCGATCGGTGGTCAACAGGCGCCCCTGTGACCGGCCTACTTGCGCTACTCGTGCCTACCCAATAAGGGCGACCTCCGAGCGATCTCCCGCCACCGGAGGAGTCGGGATCAATGTACCCTCCTCTCGTGTACCTGAACTGAACCGACCGTGGGGAGGTGGCCTTGGTGCCGAACCACTTGCGCGACACTTTAGCGCGCCACCGACTATCAGTATACGCCCGTAACTCGAGGTCCCTCTCATTCTGTTCCCAGAGTACGACTCAAGGGTAACTCCTAGACCTCTGCTCCGGACGACGCGTTCACGACGTCCTGTATACCGATTCCCTGATCACCCCTACATACCCACACGCACACACAATTACCCGACCCTCAAATTTAGTTCATAATTAGTCATGTACACTTATAGGCGAATATACTCATTTATCTCTAAATAATATCCTAACCTCTGTTCGTTTTTTTGTAAAGCCAGCCTCAACTCCGAACCCTGGCAACATAACTCCATAACTCCATAACTCCCTCCTCAACGACGTTACATAAGATCGAGAAGGTAGAACTCGAGCAAAAGTATAAAAAGTGCAAGGCAGCCGAAAAACGTTTATCTGGATCTGGTCGCTGTAAATCACAGGTTGCAGAACAGAATTGGTAGGAAAAGACTAGATACCAAAAACCCGTTACTCTTGTCCGAAGTCCTCTGGTGCTGTCTATAAAAGAGACATAACATTTTTAGCGACCTCTGCGAGTCCGTTTTATAAAATCTTTGACTTTCTTTTGAGTGCCTCCGAGCCTACGACAATTTTAAGGCCATTTGACCTCCGCTTTCTAAAGCTAAATTTTACGATCTTTCCATCAACCGCCCGGCTGTGTATGAGAGACTTAGAGATTCAAAACCTCTATACCCTGTTGCAAACACATCTGTCCAGTGAAGGCTAGAAATTTTTCGAACGTCTCGTCGACACTCGCCCCTTGCTTACGCCCTCGAGTTGAGGCAGCGAGACAAAAGGGTCCGACCATGGCCTGCGACCCTCGTTGCGTAACCAAACATTTTAGGTAGCCTCTTTAGCACCTAGGAACTAGATCCTGAGCGACGAGTTCACCGTAATACGGAAATCTACTTATAATTTTATGATTTAGGTCCTTAGACCTACTAAAAAAAGGAGACAGGTTTCTTGCTTTATAAGGGCCTTTACCTCGTGAAGAAAAGAGTCATTGAACTTTTACGTCGTATTTGATGACTTTTAATTTACTAGCGACTAAATATACTTTTTATTATACTTCGTTTTCGATTATCTTCATATTGCCAAAGAATAGGGAAGTGTAAAAATAGAAAATAAATTCAAGACGAGAATCGATACGTGCTTAATTAAATTCATTTTATATAATACTATAAAAGCGATATCCGCTAAATTTCTAATGTATATTAATTAAACCTTCGTTTTCTCATGATTTAGAGCAAGAATTATAAAATGCATGTGAAATATAGGGTAGCTCAGATTATTTTGTACAAAGGTATGTTTAGTCAAGCAAATCTTATCCTTTCTCCACGAAAAGCCCCTTTTTCTATTAAAATATTCTAATAATAAGTCTAGTAATAAGTCCGGTTATTGAATTAAACCTTAATAGTTAACTTAGTGGAAA
>NC_046663.1:140823688-140827699 GCF_010883055.1 Belonocnema kinseyi
ACCACCACATGGGTGTTTTAAGGTTACGAACGAGTGTTAGATTAGCTCTTCTGAAAGAACTGATCACAAGGACAATTATTTTGACCGAATATTTTACACTGGCAAAAATTTCTTTCGAACTAAGTATGAGGTATTGTTATGAATTTCATTAGTGACTTTTTCATGTGATTTCGACATGAAAGACGATGGGTTTTTGGATCAAATATGTCTATTATAGTGCACTCTCTCGGTATGTTAAAGTTTTTTTGACATTGTGTACCTGCTCATGCGTGGTTTGCCTTAACAGATACATTCAAAAGTAAGTAAAAATATGAATTTTAAGGCGTCAATCCAATCTTATTGTATCAAAACATACTTCGAAATAAGTTACCTGTTTGCTGAACCTAATTCTTAACAAATTGCCTATAAATGTAAATGAAAGTAATTTGTAAGTTATAATGTACATTTATTTATGTAAACAGTTATGCAAATATCTGCTTGGGAATGGATTTAATACAAGTAAAATAATAGTTTTCTAACATTGAAATTTACAAGAGAAAAATCTCTACGAGAAAGCAGTATATTAACTTTAATTTAAAAAACTAACTGAAAAGTATAAAAATTTTTTTCACCCATGATAAGATTCAAAGGTATTATTTAAAAGTACAATATTTTTAATATATTTATGATATAGGGTATATAGGCGATTTCACAATTTTAAAATCACTATGACATTAACCTATTATAACTTGACACGCTTATTGATTCTATATACATAAATATTTTTATATATGCTGAAAAACAGTTCTGCGGTCAATTTGAACTTTGTTAAATTTGGACTTCCTATTCCGGCTTTGCTATTTTGGGACTAAAAGTTGCCCTACGAAATATACGATAGAATTTTAATGAAAAATATAACACGAATCTATTGCGTTTAAAGTAATTTTGAATTCCATGCAAAATTCAAAACAAATTTTGTTCAGTGTAGGTACAATCATTGCAGCTCCCTTCTGAGGTCTTTATACCTCTCCTCTGTATCCTTCTCTTCAGCAATAATGTTGTTGTCGGTCGAAGCCCAGAATACCATTACGAATATATTTCTTTTCTCGAAGTCTTGGAGGGCAAGGTCAGGTTTCATGTTTGCTACGGAGATAGATGTACGAAAATTATAGTTCCAGATAATTTGGTACTTCACGTTTTAGACAATTGACGCCATCTCTCTCGGAGCGTTCAGCAAGGCAGGGTTGCAGCCAACACTGTAAGAGGGACAGAGATGACAACAAAGATCTCTTAGTGCCGCATTATATCTGTAGAGATGCGTAGTTCCCGCGTGGGTTGGAAACCCAAATAGTGTGTGTTCCAGGTACTCAGTGTATACATGCCAACGCTCTGCACCAAATGATAGGAACTTCTTGGTATAAAATGCGGTCGCGGTATACTCAGGTATATATATGGGACCTGCCACGTTAACCAGGAGAAGACTGTTGCCAACATTCCTCGCAACAATATGGTGGGTCGAATATGGCGCCTGGAAACGGCAAAAATTAGGGATTTTTAGTTAATATGATTTATTAAGAAGCGCCAATTACTCGGAATGAGCTTAAAGTGACCCCCAGGTGGTTTTCGATGTCGCTAATTATTAGGTCCATCAGGTATAAAAACAATTTTTCGTTTATAAAAAAAAACACGAAAAATCGCTGATCTCGTCGATTTTATGTCCATTTTTGCGTTTTTCAAAAAATTATGAGCCAACTGGATTGTTTGGACCCCAGATTCGGATTCAGCGACCCCAAAAAGATATAGATATGCTGGTATTGTCCGCTGGGCAGACCAGTTTTTGTGTGTCGCAGTGTTAGCCGACGTTCGTGTTCCGTTCATCACGAAACAACAAGCTAGATTGAAACGCAATAAAGAAACAACTCTGGTATTCTATCAAAGCGACTTACTTATTATTTAGCAGTTTTCAACAGTTCAATTCATTTTCGTCCGTGTCTTATTTGTCATGAAAACAAACCTACCACTGATCACATGAAATTTTCCACTTGTTCATTTCAGTCATTGTAGCTCATTAGCAGAAATCTGGCCTCCCTACCAAACGTGTTTTGTATCATAAGTTGGTTTTCATTCGTTCTTCAATTGTTTGATCAATCATCAGTTGATGTGATTTCTTTCCTGATCGCTTGACGTTTGTGCGTTATTCGTCCAAAGAAACCAAAAATTCCTATTTTTTGTCGAACCATAGCGGCCAATCAAAAGGATTCTGGTTCTTTCACACTGAAAGTTCAACAAGATAGATGCGTTAATTTTTTAAATATCGGTGGGCATATCATTCCCACATTTATCTGCGAATTCAAGAGTATGTAGAATATGCGTGACTAAGTGCATTTACAAAAACACGTCGAAGTCGGTATATAGTGGGATATCTAATCAAACAATAGATTTAGATTCAGGATTTGAATCATGTCGAATCAAGAGAAAGTGCTCCTTAAGTGACTGAAAAAGAAATGTTCTCGTATTTAAAAAAATAATCTCCTCTGCTTAACTATCCTGGCTGTAGATCCTGGCAAAAGTTCACTAGAGAGTACTATTGAGAAAGTTCTCGAGTTCTATGGAGAGAACATTTATAGTAGAGTGACGATGATTAAAAAGATTGCGGTAACCGTGAGAGTTGATGGCGAAAAAAAGGTACAGAAACGATTGTTTCTTTCAGACAAAACAATTGCATACTCAATTTAAAAAGCAGAAACCTGAAGCTGCGATTGGTTCAAGCAAATTCGCAGAACGGAGACCAAAATGGTGTATGTTTACTAGAGCAAGTGGGACTCACAGCGTTTGTGTATGTACGATTTATGAAAATTTCAATGCGATGATCGATGCTGTTAATTGGGAATATTTGACAAAAAATTCACAAAATGCAGTAAAAGATCATAGAGATGGTATTAGATTTTAATTTGTAGTAATCCAAAGCCTTCCTGTTACTTAAATGAACGCGAATCATATCCAGGAATTAAAGAATTTTCTGATTACATGAACCAAGTTCTGCAAGAACATAAAGTATCTCAAATAATCTATATTATATGGCAGTTGATTGATAGGTGTAATTTAAAAAAGGAATGTCTTTCTTCAGATAATTTTGTAAACGAACTATGTGTTAGTCTACAAAAATTATTTCTGTATCATTTCGTGACAAAGAAGCATTAATAATATCTGATTAAACCTAATTCCGATTTGAAAGAAGATGAGGTATAAGTTCAGTTCGATTTCTCTGAAAAACATCAAGTACGGGGTACAAAATGCTGCGCAAGCATTTTATTACACTAATGATCAGGGGACAGTCCATTCTGCTGTATTCTATTACAGATCTGGTGAAGAAATAAAGCACTTCAGCCTCATACAGTTGTCCGATTGTACGGCTTATGATACTGTTGCAGTGTACATTATGCAAACAGCACTCATTGCTGAAATAATAAAGTTTTACGCGAAAGTGAGAAAAATAATGTATGCGACTGATCGCGCTACGTTAAACTATAAAAATCGTTTCCAAATGATGAATTTGATGCATCATAAACAAGATTTCCATACAGAGGGCGAATAGAACTTTCAAGCTACCGCACAAAGCAAAGTTGCATGCGATGGTATTAGTGCAACCATTAAAAGCGAAGCCACACGTGCTTGTCTTCAACCCATATCAGTGGATAAAGCAATTTTGTCATCACAAGATCTCTAAAAATATGCGAAGAATAAATTCGATCGTATGCCAATTTTCCATTAAACGAAAAAATACATAGTAGAACGCAAAGGAAATTCAACAAAAGATATTCCACATAATTCATGAGAATATCTGCAGTCAATAACTGGTGTTGTGTCCAACCCGTCGATCCGGGTAATCTAAATTACTCAAAACATGAATGTTTCCACAGAACCGTCATATTGGAGCCGCCATATTGAATTTTCTCAAAGAACACAATGCATTCGCAAGTCCACATCGAGACGAAGATTTTCAGTCCTTGAACGTCTTGATTGGTTGCGAGG
>NC_046663.1:140827799-140832333 GCF_010883055.1 Belonocnema kinseyi
ACCCAAAATGTCTGCTAAATATGGTTACAATAATTAATCCCTTCGTTGGCAGAGAGATTTCGACAAAATTTGCAAAAAATGGCAGGAATATTTGTTTTCCTAAAAATTTGTATCCTCACGTTTTTGGGGACGCTGAATCCGAATCTAAAGTCGAAATTCACAAATTGAAAACGTCGGATCCAATATTTACGTCCGCCATTTAAAAGTTTCAAATTTTGACTTCAGATTAGGATTCAGCGACCACAAAAACCTGTAAGTTCCAACATTTATCCAAATTGAGCCTTTTTGTATTTTCGTCCACCATATTGGATCCGAAGTTTTAAATTTTCGAATTTTGACTACAGTTTCGGGTTTAACGACCCCAAAAATCCATAAGTACCGAGATTGATCCAAATCGAGCCGTTTTTTATTTTTATCCGCTATATTGGATCCGTCATTTTGAATTTTCGAATTTTGACTCCAGATTCGGATTCAGCGACCCCAAAACCCCCCGAACTAGGCTTGAATGAAAAACCGGAGTAAGCAAAATAGCAAAAAAAGAAGATTGACGCAGTTTGCGTCAATGTCACACAGGGCACGGAAAATTTTGACGCATTTTGCGTCAATGCCAAAGAAGGGGTTAATAAGCTATCACGGACAATTGTCTAGCCAGGGATGGCGTCGAAGAAATAACCCATAAGCGGAAGCATTACCACCGTGCCAAAAACTGAATGGCTGCCTTGCTGCCTATGGAAACGAAAATCACAATACGAAACATAGTTGTAGTAAGTGCGGTTCAAAACAATCGAAAGTGCATGGGTCCCGAAAATAATTCGGGCAACAATGCCGACTATACTAGAGTTAGGGAAGCCATTTAAGACGGAGTTAATGTGATGGTCTGGCAAAATCTTAATACGTTTAAGTGGACAGATCATCTCAGGTAAGAACTGTTTAAGTGCTATAGTACCAGTACGATCACTGAACGAAAAGGCTACATAGCGCAACTACATGCTATATGGTGCGAGAAACACCCAGAGCTCTTGCATTTTTCGCATGAACGACTGCGAAACTGTGCCGAGGAACTCCGGAAAAGGGGCAATATAAGCAAAACTGAGAGCAACCGCCAGCAGGCATCTAATAGAGGAAAAGCGATGCTTCAGGGCCTGGAGAAACATAAACATTTAGTTTTTTCTCAAGCCCAAAATTCTAGCTGAACTGGATGACGAGCTATGTGGAGATTTTTCCGAAGAATCTCACCTCTGGACTATCAATTCTGGTGTGTATAATGCAGGGAGAGCTCTGGAAGATGCAAATCGTAAATCAAAACCAACGACTGACCATGCTATCAAAAGGTGAATGTATCAACTCGCTACAAAAAGAGCTGGGCAGGAATTTCACTGCCAAGGTTTGATAGTTCTACAAAGTTCATCATTCACTGGATAAAGACTAAATGAACATAAATAGCTTCGAGGAGATTTGCAAGATCTTCCGCTGGAAGAAGTTTCCTTTAAGCCAACGGCATGTGATCCACATTTTTACCTCATATCGAAAGTCCGAAGAGCCAACTCCGTAGTATTTGGTGAAAGGACGCACAGTACAAGGCCAAAGATGGACTACTTCGCTGACATGAAGAACTACAGGCCAATCACTTGTCTAAATGCACTGCATAGGATCTTCTCAGCTATCCTAAATGATAGGATTGTTCGGACAATCGGAACTATGTGTCTGCAAATAAGCAGCATTCTATTAGCGTGTCAAGCTTTCGATTCGACCACCCATAGACTTATCATCTGTATTTTGGAAAGCTTAGATCTTCATCCGCATATCATAAGGTTCATAGAGAGATTAATTCCGATTTGGAAAACCAGATTTACAATCTTACCTGAAAAACATCATGTGACAACTAACAGTATCAGCTTTCAGAGAGGTGTCTTTCAGAGCGATACCATAGGCGTGGTTTCGCTGGGAGTGGGTGCAGTTTTTCAGATTAGCATCCACTCCCGGTGACATCACGCGGTTTTCTTAATAAAAAACTTGTATATCGCCCCAGAATAATACACAAAGTCCTTTGGAAAACGCCTAATACCTTTAACTAATCAAGTTGTCAGCTGTCTTCAACTGAAGCCGAACAAAATTTTAATTAAAAATAATCACCACACACAACTCTTCAAAGTTCCTAGTTGATATACCTACACTCACAGTAATGTTACACAACGTATGCTCATTAGACCTATAATAATCTTGTTGTGAAGACGTTCAAGATTCAAAATTCCGCTACCACCTTGACGACGTGAAGTGTAGAGTCGCGCAGGAGACTTAAGAAGCATGCTTTTGTACATGTTCCTAACTTTTCGTATCCTGATATCAAGGGCTCTGAGGTCGTTCTTCGTCTACGGAACGACTCCAAATGAATAGAGTACTACTGGGACGGCAATCATGTTCGTTGCAGATACTTTGTTCCTCGCCAACGGTTCGAAAAACTAACCAAATTCCATTCCTGTTTCCTTAGTATATCGTCCAACAATCCCCAGAGCGAGATGTAGTTGCGCTTTCTTTTTAGCGTAGATTTATGATCGCCCGTGTGAAATACATGAGTGACCTTGTACCTTCGATCTGCAGATTTGCTCTAAAAGTACCCGTCGGAATGGCCAAGTGCTAGAGATAGTAGCAATAATGTGAAATAACAGAGGAGTGGACTCATGGTGTCGCCCTGAGAGATACCTCCCTGAAAGGTGACCTTGTTATTTGTCACACGATTTTTCCAGATGAGATAGTACACCTGGTTTTCTAAAGCTTCATCAATCTCTCTATGCACCTCACGATTTACGGCTAAACCTTTAAGCTTTCCAAAAGATAGATGATAAGTCTGTGGGACCTCGAATCGAAAGCTTTTCGGTAATCAATGTAGGCCATCGATAAGTCACGCTGGTATTATGCTGCATCTTTGAAGACACATCTATCAATGAGCTTGGTCACATCTATCAATGAGTTTGGTCTTCCAAACAATCCTATCATTTAGGATAGCTGTGAGTATCTTATACAGTGTGTTAACACAACTGATTGGTCTGTAATTCTTCGAGTCAGCAAAGTTGTCTATTTTCGGCAGGAATATTAAGCGCCATTCCACCAACCACTCCGGAATTGGCTCTTCCGACTTTAAATATGATGTGAAAATACGGGCCAAATGCTAATTGGTTAAAGGAAACTTCTTGATTGGTAAGCATTGTTCATCAGGTTTTATGAGGGCATCACACACATCCTTGATGCTATTTACGTTATCTGAGTCTTTGTCCACTCTGTGCTGCACTTCGTGAACTTTTTTCCAAAATACTTCGACCTCCTTTGGTTTGGGCGGGCTATCGACAGTAACTGGAGGGTCTTGGAAGAATCGAGATGGGTCAGAGAGAAACTGTTGATATTCTCTGACCCACCTCTCCCTCCCCTCTAGATTTCTCTTAGCATCAGATAGTATCCGTATTCTCTCAACAATATACTGCCTGATGGTCAGCAGCTTTGACTTTTTAAGTGTGTGATAAGGGGTCCGTAGTTCGCGCGCGAACTTTAGAATCTTGGCGGTAAAATTCCTACCAGATGTTATGTAGTCAATCACACACTGAATGCGGGACGCGTACTGTCTTGCCCAGCCCATCTTTTTCGCATGTTGATGCATTCGCCTTTTGGTCTTATGATCATCCGTTGGTTTCGTTTTACGGTTTGCATCGGCCAATGTTCTCGCTGCATTATAGACACAATAATTGATAGCCCAAAGGTCGGATTCTTCAGAAAAATGTCCACGAAGCTCGTTATCCATTTTAGCTAGATCTTTAGGCTTGAAAGAAACCCTGGTGTTGATGTTTCTCCGGGTCATAAAGCATTGTCCTTCCTCTATTGGATGCCTGTTCGCGATTGGTCTTAGTGTCACCTCGCTTTCTCTGTTGCCGGCTTCTTCTAGCTGTGCTAGAGTAGGCGTTCCGCTTACATAGCCCCTTCTTCGGAGTAGTTTGGCATGGTTTCGCAGACGCTGCTGCGAAAAGTTCGATAGCTCAGGGTGTTTTTCGCACCACAGAGCATGCAGCCGTGCCAAGTGACCCCGTTCAGGGGCCACACTCGCATCGTAGCACTCTAGCAAGTCGTGATTTAGTCACTCCGTCTGCCTAAAGGTCCCTAACGGTCTGTTGTTTTGAAATGCACTTACTAAAACTATGTTTGGTGTTGTCATTGATGTTCCCACGAGAAGCTAGGGAAAGGGGTTCGTCCATCCTTGTAGAGCCTCGCATGCAAGGATAAGGTTGTGTACTCTGAGAGGTTGCCCGATATCTCAGAGTCACCATTCCAGACACCTCACCCAGGTGCAATTCAGCTTTCGGCACCGTTTTTACACCTCCACTTAGGGGTTAATTCCTTCGGAACCATCCCCAGTCAATTGTCCGCGACTGCCTTTTCATTTTTGTAACCATATTCAACAGAAACCCTTGGTACATGGACCCTTTATCCGCAACCCTAGGACACGTTCGGTGGCTTCGTCATACACCCTTCGATTTGATTCTGGAGGAAT
>NC_046663.1:140832433-140836223 GCF_010883055.1 Belonocnema kinseyi
TTGAAGGGGCTTTATAGGCTCCGCACAAAAACATAGTAAAATTAATATTAAAAGTATCACTGGGAAAAGAGCCCGGAGTAGCGAATCAAATTTCAAAACATAAATGCCAACCTCGGAAGAATTCCATATTTGTATTTATTATATTGTTTAATAAGTAACAAACCTTGTTACATGTTCCTGCGTTCGGGAAAAATCTGTGGGTACTACCAGCTACAACAAATGAGCTGTCAAAATTCGCTATGGTATGGGAAACGTCTTCATGGACCAAGAAGAGCAGATTTCCAAGCATATGCGCAGTGGATGAGATTCCCGCACGTACAAGAGTCCTGAGAAACACAATAGTCAGCGCACCCGGAAACAGCAGCGAATGGAAGACGACCAGGGCCGAGTCGCTCCGTTTCTGACTTGAGTTGACGAACCGAGACGCCACTCTGCCAAGTTATTTCGTTACTCTGAGCTCATTCGGAACACCGAACGAAATAAATAAAAAGGGCGACCGCCTAAATTAATTAAATAAAAGAGCCCAGGGAAAAATTGAAAAACAAAAATCAGAAATGAGAGGAAACACGCGGGGTCGCAGTACGTTGCCAGGTAGGCGGTTTCACTTTTAATGGCCGCTAACGAGTCAGAACAATAGTACTGTGTTGGAACACGGGTTCCCCCTGTAACTTATCGAATCTGGGGTAATGACAATATAAAAAAATGAATGTTATAAAACTGAAGTGTTTCCTTGTGTGTTAAACTAACCCCTCTTTCATGCGTCACTCCTTACTCACACCAGTTTATCGGATTGGTCCGAGCAATGAATAACATATCACCATCAGTGTAAATTTTGATAGTTTTGGTGAAAATTATATTAATTAGGCAAAGACCAGTTATAAATGACGCCTATCATATGGGCTTGAGTGACGAGAAAGGGAGGGTAGGTGGAAAAAATCAGGAGTAAAATTTGTTAGAAGTTTATAAATTTCAATCTTCTAAAATCAAACCGAAAATCAAATGTGAAAAATAAAAACAAAATAATTTAATTGGAACGATAAAAGTTCTAATTATCAATCAAAGTGATTGTGCTTATGAAAACAATAGATGGTGAGTCATCCCTCGACTATCTAGTTGAGTAATAGCTCGAGTGGTGACAATCCTACTTAAAATAAATGAATTGAAAATCACAAATAATGAAATAAGATAATTTGAAGATGGACGAAATTTAAAAAAAGTACAAGAAAAGACGAGATTTATTTTAATTTAATTAATGCTGAGTAGATTGAATAAAATTTGTTTGTTACTCCTATTTGAAGGCTCATGGAATAACAAACAAAATAAAATAAAATCCTAAGCATAATAAAAAGCGGAATTATGACATTCCCAAAAATTCAACAATTATTTGGCTAAAGTGAAGTTTGAGGTGATTGAGGGAATGGTGGATCGTGAGTCACCACATGCTTAGACTGAATGAGGGTTCGGATGTTGGTAAATAAATCTACCAAATAAATACTAATTAAAATCGAGCATTATCAAAATTGCAAAATCCCTTTCAATTCATAATTAAAATTTGATCTTAATTAAAATGAATTTATATTTGCAAGTTGGAAAATTAAATAAAAATTTAACAAGTAAAAACGTAAACTAAAAATAAAATTGTGGTGAAAAATAACTCAATTTAAAAAAGATAAAAGAAAATAAACTTATTTTATTTTAAGTCAGAAGTTAATGTAAGTGAATCAAATTTTAATCCAACTATATTAATAATTATGGTCAGCTGTAAACTGTCTGTTGATCCTTTTTGATGTTTCAAGGATTAACGGACAAAAAACAACAGATTAGAGCATTATGAATTATGTGCATGATAGCATTAAGCTATTAATAGTAGATTAGCTTGCTTTACTTTTGTTATGTGAATTCTTTGACCTTATTGAAGTTCCTTGGTACATTTGAACCTGTTATATTTTGAAATGTCGTAGAAACGGGACATCGAGATACCATCCTATGTGCTATCCATGTCTGAGGACGACCTCAGACGATACTTGGGCAATATGGGGGGGAGGGATATGTTGGGATCTTTGGACATTCAACGGGTTCGTGCCCTACGGTCTCTAAGAAGGACAATATCGGTCTCATGGGTGTCCCAGCAGTCTGATTACGAATTGGGGTTGGGCGATGGGATTCGCTCGATCGAGTTGCAGCGGGCCATTATGGAAATAGTGGAGCGAGTTTCATTTTATACTGGGAAAGTCCGGTCGCCCAATGGTAGTGAGGCGGACCCTGACGAGGAACGTTTAGCTGCCGCTCGGAGATTATTCGAGTCTCCAGCGATTAGTATGGGGAGACAAGATAGCACTGGGCTTCTGGAAATACACCTTTTTCCGTTCAAATCACTACAGGAGCATACCACGGTTCTCAACTTCTTCTTGGGTGCACTTTGACAACCTACATTTGTTTTCAGCAGGCAGCACTGTTCCGAATTCGCATTCTGGCATGCGCCATTTATAGGATTCGAACCAATCCGAACACAGCTATTTCAGCCATTCCTTCAATCAGGGTCGGACCGAAACGATAGGTCCCCGGTCCACAGTACACTTTTCAGTGTTGGAGGGGCAACCGCCGGAGTCGACGGCCCACTATAGAACGGTGGACATAATTGTGAAGAATTGGGTATTCACTTTCAGTGGTGATAATGAGGCAAGTGCAGAAAACTTTTTCACGAGAGTGGAGGAGGGGCGTTCAGTCTCAGGCTTTACAGATGAGAAGTTAATGATAGGGATTCCATTTATCCTTGAGAAACTACCCCTGTAATGGTTTCCGATATAACTATCATGCCTCACCTACATAGCAGCATTTCAACACGGCTTTCCTCATGATGTACGGAGACATCAATTATCAGTGGCGTCTTGAAGAACAAGTCGCCACTCGTTATCAGGGTCTCGACGAAAGGACCGCCAATTTTCTAACATGGAACGCACAGCGAATTTAGATAAAGGAGAGCGTTCACCGCGTAGCCCGGAAGATTCATGCTTCCCTGAATTGGCTTATGCCAAAAACACTAAGCTTTCTCGCTCAGCTGGTAGAAATACTAGTGACAGCACCTCGAACGATGCCAGCTACTCTTTTGAGTCATTGTTGAGTGTATTGGTGAAGTTAGTGGTGAAATAAGGCATCAAGGCCTCGTCACATGGTCAGCCTGACTCGGTTATTGGTGGGAAATCTATCAATAATAATAATAATAATGATAATAATAATAATAATAATAATAATAGACCCAATCCGAATACCAATGGAGGCGAGAATTATGAGGAGATGAGTGCGGCACCGTCCTCAACTAAACCTTATCACAGTACAGGGAGTCCACCTCCAGGGCGGGGAATCCAACCAAAGGCCAAACCTCCTTGCTATAATTGTGGTGGTTCCGACCACGGGTGGAGAAATTGCCAAACAAAGTGGGTCAAGTTTTGCTATAATTGCGGCAAACATGGCCAGATCAAGCGATCTTGTTATTCAGCTCATTGTCAGGTAAACAATTAAGGGAGGTCCATCTCAGGCTCGACACTACTCCTTGTATCTCAAGGCAGACTCTCATTTCTTCAATATATGATATACCTGACTCAACTCCCTCAAATTCAACTATTTAACCTGAATTGACTCAGCAATCATGTTCTGAACCTAAACCTGAATTTACTCAGAAGTTGCCTTCTACTAGGAAGTCTGATAAGTCCCTGAAAAATGAAACACGGAGACGTTTTTTTGGCCAAAGTCGGTTTTATTTTTCAACATACTCTCCTTTTAGGTCGATACA
>NC_046663.1:140836323-140870824 GCF_010883055.1 Belonocnema kinseyi
TGGCCCGGTGGAACCCACTGTTTTGCCTGTTGCGTTGACTCAAGAGTGTAGTAGTGGATCCAGGTTTCATCCATGGTTATGAATCGGCGCAAAAACTCGGTCAGCTTACGCGAAAATAATGTCAAATTCTGCTGGGAAGTTATCACACGAATTCGTTTTTGGTCCACTGTGAGCAAACGCGGCACCCATCGCGCGCAGAGCTTCTTCATGCCCAAAACTGAATGCACGATATTGCCCACACGTTCCAATGATATGCCTACAACATTAGCTACCTCTCTCAATTTCATTTTTGGATCATTCAACATCATATCATGGATTTTTTCGACATTTTCTGGTGTAGTGACCTCTTTTGGGCGGATAATAGTTATCCAGCTTGGCCTTGGTCTCGGATATCGTTTTCTTTCGAAGATAGTAGTGTTTGATCAAAACGTGAAACTCAGATTTTTCCATATTAAAAAAAAACTCGGAGGTTAGTCGCTTCTCAGTGTTGTAACTTGTAAATGCGTAAACGTAAATGGCTGAAGATTTGACAGGCGTCATTTGAAGGATCAAGCTCGACGAAAATGGTTCACATTAGTGAATACTAATGCCATCTCTTAGAATTTTCAGGTACTTATCAGACTGCCTAGTAAAACTAAATTCGAAGTATCTCAAAAATTGTCCTCGACAACTCAAATTTAAGTGAACTTCAATCAATCAACTTTAACTCTTGAAGCGGGAGGGAGAATTCCCACCCTCAGCTGTTCAACTGAATTCGGAAACTCATTTTCCTACTTAATTTTAAAAATCGCTCTTTCGTTCTCAATCTGATCCATCTTTGAGTGGTGGCCTTTCTAGACTCTTAGATATTCACGGAAGATGGGGCCAGTCAGTAAAAGTTCTGGTGAAACTAGACCTGATCGTCTGTGAGTGATTGGTACCAATTCGAGACTCTATGTCAGTATAGCAATAGAACGTATCTGGGATAAGTAGGGTTACAGATACTCGGTGCGCGTGGTTATAAGATTTATCATTCAAAGGCAGGCGCGGTCATGATGGCTAATCGCACTATTAAATCTGTCATTGGCTAGGCGTGTCTGCCGGCTACTTTCTCAGGAACCACCCACTCAATAAATTTTTAAATTATTCCTGGGCTAACTGATACTTGTTCACTTGGTATGGATTTTGCTGAAAAGTTCGGTTATGTTCTCAATTTGCGTGATAAGCAGTTGTGATTGGCCGACAAACCCATAATGAAATTTGCGTTTGTGCTCACGGATGAGAACGACCTTGACACTTCCAAAAGCATCGCATTACTGGATGCGACGGAAAAAGTTAGGGTAGACCAATTTTTGACGGGTATAACAAAACCGAAGCCCAATAAGTTACCCGCCGCGAAATTTGTTGAATATGTTATCGACACGCGAGGGAACCCTCTGATTCGTCAAAGGAATGATCGGATGTTACCTAAGGTATGTAGCGCATTGATAGAAGAGGCGAACCCCGACTTCAACCTATCCTTCTGCATTCAAACAGACGCTAGTGACTTTGGTTTGGGCGTGGCCATTTCCCAGGTACAAGGCGAGCAAGAGCGTGTGATCGCATACGCTAGTCGAGTGATGCCTTAAGAAGAACTTAGCCCCTCAACCACCGAGAAAGAGTGCCAGGCGGCGTGAGGCGGTGTTAAGGTCATCCGGGAAGTACCATGGGTGGAAAGTGGTAAACGGAGAGCTGTGAAAAAATATAAAAACAATCTGTTATTAGAGGATATCATTGAACACTATGATGCTTGGAAACTGGTGGTTCCGAAGAATCTCCAGTCAGACCGAGTGCATGAAGTGGACTGTACACCTGAAGCTGGTCATTTAGGTAGGGATAAAACCTACCAGCAGACCGCGATTCGCTATTATTGGCCTGGTATGTTCAAGGACATCACGTCTTTCGTTAGGAAGTGCGAGACATGCTAGCTCAATAACCATGAGCAAGCGCAATCACGAGGGCTGATGACCCAAAGAATGGTCCAGGAGCCGTGGACAGTTGTGGCAATCGACTTCATGGGTCCTTTTCCTCGCAGCAAGAAGGGATTTGAATACCTGTTAGTATTCCAGGATTTATTCTCAATATGGATTGAGTTGGCATCGTTGAAAAAGGCCAATGATGAAAGCATTAATGTAGCTTTCCTGGAATTAGCAGTCACCAGATGGGGAACACCCAAGGTACTACATTCGGACAGTGGCACCCAGTGTGATGATAATGCGGTAAACAACCTTGCAGTGGAGTTTGGAATTCATCGATCTTTCACGCCCTTATATCATCCTCAGACTAACCCTATCGAATGAACCAATACGGTTCTGAAGGCCATGATCAGGTCATTTATTGATCAGGATCATCGAAACTGGAACCTCCGCTAGAACGAGTTCCGATTCGCCTACAACACGGCGCTACATAATAACAATCGAGTGGCTCTAGCGTTCCTTAATTCGGGGCGGGAGCGCCGTCCGCGAAATCCCATTCGCAGTTTAAGGGAGGGGGAGGCCGAGTTGCAACCACCCGACCTTCAGGTTTGGGCAACTCGGATGGCACGACTGGAGCACTTGAGGGAGCTAATGACTAAGTTCCAAGATCAGGCTTTCGTTAAGCAGGCGAGGTATTACGATCATCTTTATCGAGACCACCAATTCAAAGTCGGGGACAAGGTCAAGAAGCCTAATCAAGTGTGTTCGTAGAAAGGAACTCATGTAGCGGAAAAATTGGCCCCTAAGTTCAACGGTCCCTTTGTTGTTGTAGAGGTAATTTTAGCCAACATCTACAAACTGGCATCGCCAAAAGGAAGATTGGTGGGGCGTTATCATGCCTCCCATCTGCAGAAATATGTAGAGGATCGGGATTACAAATCGAGGGATCCTGAGGAGTTGTCTGAACTGGACCGCATGTTGTTGGAAATCAGCAATTCTGACGATGAACAGGACTCCCAGGAGAATTCGGAACAAAATTTGGACTAGGGTCTTAGTAATATTGATACTCAGTCAGACTCAGGCAAGGGTAACCGCGTATTGTTCCGTACTCGCTCCTATTCTAACTAGGGTTATTACCCCAAAAATAAAGTAATGCTTTAAATTCGAAACCCTCTGCATTATTATTTTGCATGTTTAGAAAGTAAATTAGTTGCAAAGTCCTCTTAAATTAATTTTATCTCTACTAATTATTTAATTCTTTATTTCTCACCATAAATGTGAAAAATTTCCCAAGGAAGATTAGGAGCAGGCCTGAATTTCACGCTTTCTTTTAAATCCAGTAGTCATTCGCACTCTGAAAATCGCGTTTATTTTAATCACTAGTTATAAGGTAGTTTATAAACAAAAGGGGCCGTAGTTTAATTACGAAACAAATTATAGGCCATCTCTAGACGTCTCCTCCCTCTTTAACAATGGAAACACAACAACTTTACACATGGTGTCACCTAATTAAGTACTAATTTAGTATCTCGTTCACTGATGCCGAAATGGCACAGAAGGTCTTTCGTTTTTCATTTATTCCAAAATAAATATTATTCAAGTACTTGCCAGTCTTTATGAAATAAATATGAATCAAAATAAGAGACATCTTTTTCAATTGCACCCTGAAAATATATCAAGAAAATGTATCTCTGGTAATCCAAATCCAGGTATCACACTTGAAATGCCTTAGAATCAAAGATGCAGAAATATTTACACATGCCACCTCTAGACAATTTCAGTGAGCGACAAACATCAACTGCTCGATTTTAAATTCAAGGAAAGATCTCTCAAAGTATTTGCACATACACAAAGGACCCTGCAGAAAATGTACATGAAGTGGCTTTTGGTCGATATTGATTAAACTTCGTGAAATTGTAGTTGTCAATGTGTCGATCAAAAGTGTTATGGGGCACAAAGTCCGAAAATGGACAGTTTTCGAGTTATAGAGGGTCAAACATCCAACCCGTTTAAGAAACATTACCAAATATCTCGAAATCTGCAGCTCTGCGAAAACAATGTTCCCTATGAAAGTTATTGGGCTCTAACGGGGAAATGCAAGCAAAGAAAGTCATGGCCTTAAGACACAGGTCGTTTTTCAAGGTCATTCAATGTGAACTTGTCATTTATTGCTAATATACAGCCAATAAAGACAAGATATAAAGAGGAAATCATGTCTTGCCTTCATTGGCTAGATAATGACTAGATGGCACTCATGACTTGCCTTCATTGGCCGGATGTTGTCTAAATCAAGCTCATTTCATGCCTTTGTTGGCTAGATATTGACAACATCCTGGACAAATCTTGCCTTTATTGGCTAGATAATGACTAAATCTCGCTCATCTCTTGCCTTCATTGGCTAGATAATGACTTAATTTCGCTCATGCCTTGCCTTCATTGGCCGGATATTGTTTAAATCAAGGTCATTTAATGCCTTCATTGCCTAGATACTGACAAACATCCTGGAAAAATCTTGCCTTCATTGGCTAGATAATGACTAAATGTCGCTCCTATCTTGCTTTCATTGGCTACATAATGACTAAATCGCACTCATGACTTGCCTTCATTAGCATGCTGTTGACTAAGTCATTCTCATTTCTTGCA
Organism: Belonocnema kinseyi; assembly: GCF_010883055.1. NCBI lineage: Eukaryota > Metazoa > Arthropoda > Insecta > Hymenoptera > Cynipidae > Belonocnema > Belonocnema kinseyi. The sequence goes on from NC_046663.1 coordinate 140,840,901, forward strand.
TTTATGGGTTTTATATTGATTTCCTCTTCATATCTTTTCCTTATTGGCTAAATATTAGAAATAAATGACAAGTTCACATTGAATGACCTTGAAAAATTACCTGTGTTTTAAGGCCAAGACATTCTTTGCATTTCCCTGTTAGAGCCCAGTAACTTTCATGGGGAACATTTTTTTCTTCATAGAGCTGCAGTTTTCGAGTTATTTGGTAATGTTTTTCAAAAGGGTTGGATGTTTAACCCTCGATAACTCGAAAACTGTCCATTTTTGGACTTTGTGCTTCATAACACTTTTGATCGAGACATTGAGAACTACAATTTTACAAAGTTCAATCAAAATCGGCCGGAAGCCATTTCATGTACATTTGCTGCGGCTTCCATTCTGTCTTTAAAGAAATCTTTAAGTTCTATTTAACTATCACAGAACCAAACTAAGTTAGTGAAGTATGACTTCACCAACCTGCCCACTGCATGTGTAGTTAGAAAAGTCTTGAAGCCTGATTTGAAGAAAAATTCCTTCACTCCAACCCAAGAACGAATGCTCTTCGAACCTCCTGGCTTGGTGTCGAGCTACTGACTGTCGAGTCCTTTACGCGATTTCGACCCTCTCAGATCTGGGCCGCAAAATCTCCTTATTATGCCCTCAAGTGCGCACACTGTTAGCAATATCTAGTTGAATTTTCAACTTCATATGTTTGAATTTGTATACATTTACGGTGGTTGAAATTTCAGCTACTTGTCAATGAAAAATCAACAACACGTGTAATGGAAATTTCGATTATTGAGTTGAAAATTCAATTACATGTAATAGAAATTTGAGTAAAATGAGAAAAATTTTATTTAACACCATTAGTGAATTTTTAAGCAAGTATAATTTTTCAGAGAATGGAATACGTTTGATTCAAGATTTTTAAATAATCCTAAATCTTAAGAAAAACCATAAAGATTCGTTTAAAATACTGTGCTTAGTGATTTGCTAACTGTACCAAAATAATTCTAATAAGGAATCATGAATTTCTGCGTACGTTTGTGTCGTGAGATCCATGAGATTAATAATGTTCATATATAATATTTAGTCAAATAAGCAGCTTTAAAAAAGAAAAACATAAGGTACATTGGAATTATATTACCATTATGAATTTCGCGTCCGCTTATAGACCAACTTTTCGATACTCGCTTTTATAAGCATAACCTCAAAAAGCATACAGCAGTTAGTAACGATAGTATGAATGAATTTTTCTCAATGGAATAATATAATTCCTACGTACTTTTTTTCTTTTTTACAGCTGCTTCTTTTTACTAAATATTCAAAGACGTAACAAGAAAATTTGACGCTCTGGGCAAAAGTTCTCTCGTACGCCCTTCATATACCCCCCGCCGTACAAAAATTGGATTTTTTCTTTAGTAAAAATGATGTATATAATAGAATAAACTAACAATAAAACATGATAATCTTGTCTAAATAAATATTTTTTCATTTGAAAAACTAATTTTACGTGTTAACAATTATAATTCGCTTAACTAACGTAACAATTTCTGCCTGCTAGCGTTCACACCTGCAAAGTCGTCTATCAAGTCGTCGAAATATATTGCCTTTACAACTTTGTTTTCAATTGATATCTTTGCCATACTTGTTAGTCGCATTTTCCCATTGTAGAATCAAAATAGGTTTTATTAGTTTAAGTTTATAAAACTTCTTCCGTTCGCAACAACTATAACTGGCAAAGTTAAGTAATGTGGATATTTGGATACGATTTAATTAAATGAAAATCTTAAAGCATTTGCAATACCTCTATAGGAGAGTACGCCACTTTAACCTACGTGGCCTTACTTAATACGGCAAGTCCAGTATTTTAAAATTAGGAGGCGGGAAAGCGGACGAAATGTCGGGGCGGGCACTATTAATCGTTGTTGACAATATATGCACTAGGGTTGCATCATCGGAACCGCCAAAAATTGTTTCAGCAGTCGAAAAGTAGCCGCGAATTCACAGTTCTGAAGAGGGAAGTTTCATACTTTCATAGTGGCAAAGTTTATTTAGTTCAAGTTTTTTTTTGATGTTGGTAATTTAAATTATCAAAGTTTTTAGTTTTCATAGCTTTTTCAAATTGTAAGGCTTTAACCGGATTCATGGGAGTCCAAAAATAAGTTCCTAGTAGAATAATTATTTTCAGATTCTTTTTTTCTAATCAAGCGAATTACTCGTACTGTGAAAAGTTCAATTATTATGTATTCTATATTATTTTTTATGTTGAAAATTTTCGAATATATCATGATGTTGAACTGCTTCATATCTTTTATCTAAATAATCACTTCCCAATCCAAGACAACACATCTTTTGTAAGAAAAATTTGAATTTTCGATCAGCCGCACAGAGTGCATCGCGCGCCCGCTCGTGTGAGTTTCAAAGGCGCGCCCGCCGGTAGGTTAATTGTGTTATCAATGTATTCAGAACTTGATTGATTTGTGAATGAAATTTTTGTTGCGAATTGAGATTTCAAACCCTTTGTTACGCATTGTTAATTTTATTGATGTTGTGGAGGATTTTGTTCCAAATTAGAAGAGTACAAATGAACTGAAAATTTATTTGAACTAGTAACCCTTTTGTAGTTGCCATAGCATCTGAATCTGACGGATTAGATGAGTATTCATTTATTCCTTCGAAAACTTCGGCAAAATTTAAGCACAAAGCCTTAACTGCACTGGACCTAGCAGACCACCTCGTATCACATATACGTTTCAAAGTTAATTTCGATTTTCCAGGCATGTTTGATTCTTCATCACGATCGTATACACAGGTGAGGAGACTTTCACGAAGAGGGATGTTCCCTTATTGAAGCTTGCGGTTAATTGAAAAAATTGCCATGGGGGGCGTAGTAGTGGAGTAGTGGCGGTTTAATTTGAAATGTGAATGTGATAAAATCAATGTTTTGAACATGACGGTTTGTCACAATTTCTTAAACGCGGATGTTTCAAAGAAGCGCGATATATAATTTGCATTTCTTGGCCATATTTAACGCATTTTCTAATAATATTCTCATCGAAAAATGAATTTCACGTACATGTGCTGTAGATCGAAAAACAATAACACCGGGCACACAAGATTCCCATCCTCTTCAAAGTATAGGATCTTTAGGCACTACGAACGTAGATCTTTTTTCTTTAAATTTGTTTCTGTTAAATTCACACTTCGGCATCCAAAGACGCAAACGTTCTTTTCCTATGGATTGCACATCTCCAGTGGACTACATCAATATTCTTGTTTACTGTCATTCTGATCCTTGATTTTTAACATCCTCAATATTTACGTAATCTTTTTCTATTTTTTTTGCAAAATTGCTGTTGACAGATCTAATCCGGTTTTTACGTGAGATTTTATAAAGTCAATAAAACTCTCCTCGACAGTTACTTTTTTGTTTTTATCTACATGAACGTAACGAATAATTTTAGACATTTGTTCTTTTCTTGGGAGATCTGGTGAGCAAACGAAAGAAATATAAAAATATTTAGCATGTCTTATTTTATTAGTGATCACTTTTAAAAACTTATTCCCTAATAATTCAGTGATTTCATTTTTAATTTAACGCAAACATAAGATACGCAACCTTTTATGTGACTGATAGTGCTAGTTTCTTAAATTTAATTATAATGAATAGAAAATTCAATTATAAATTAAATAAAATACCTGCTTGAGGAATTACAATTTGTTCGTTTAAACCTCTAAATGCGAGATTATTTAAAGCACAAAATAAAATAGCGTCAACAATAACTTTTAAAACTTCACGCCACTTTTTTCTACTTCAAATTGAATACTTACGTAATCATCAATTAACGTTTTATCTTTAATAGTTTTCTCAAGAAGCTTCCATTTAACATAGTTGTTACGGTGGGCAACAGATAATAATTTGTCTATCGATTTCGTTAGAGGCACAAAAATCATTTTAAATAATTTTTAGGATTTTCCGACCAGCCTGTACTCCCAGGGCTTGCGCCCCGGACATAAACCGCATACCCTCCCATAAGAATAGCATTAGCGTGTAAGACGGGTTGCATAGTTTTTAGAAAGCCCCGAAGTGTCCACACTGTATGTATGTCCTTTGTTATTTTCATGGATCTCACGACAGAAATAAGGAGTCGTTGGACTTTGTCACGTTGGGATCTGCAGACTTCGCCAGAAATATGATGGCGCATGGGTGCATGTGCATCTTCATTAATTTTCAACTACCCTAGTAGACCAAAGGAACCGAATGGATTCTGTGTTAAAATTCCCTATATAAGCTCACGGAATAGTCGCAATAGTTTTTTTGCAACGGAAAAAGTTTTTAAAAATATAAGACGATTTTGCTGTTTTTTCGAGTTTTTTAAAAAGGAACCGAATGGGAACTTGATGGGGTCTTTACGTGTACTTTGTAGAGGCTCCATTCGGTTCCTTCAGACCGCCAGGGCGGAGCGCTTTAAAATGTGTATCTTTAAATTCCAGATTGACAAAGTTGCATTTCAATTGTTTTGGGAACCATTTAATTGATCAGCTATTTGAACTTAATCAAATCTGCTAAGTCACATTCGAAAACGTACTCGTTGTATAGTTTCAAGACATTCTGAATAGAAGAACCTTACGTCGAAAAACTAAATTCAGTTCAATTCTCGATTAACGATTGACAGAAGAAACGCATGAATCGTTTCAAGTTTTCAATTAAATGGAGTTTGAAGGATGTTAATCTGAATGGAGATGTACAGGTTCTCTTTTACAGAAACGAATCTGCATCATACAATTGATGTTGGATGGAGTCCAATGAATTTTATAATGCAGATTATGCTCTTTGTTATTAAATTGTAGGAAATAAGAAGTGGCTGCAAGTAAATTTGAATAGGAAAATAGAGATAAGTTAGGGACTGTCCACTGCACTATCGCGAACTTATGAAACCACATAGCATTTTAAGTTGCATTTTAAATTGGGTTTAACACCAATTTTAGCACTGTTATTACTAGTGTAGAACAATAATTGTGAAAAAAATAATATTTTTCGGAAACTAAGTGTTCAATGTAGAATTTTTATCGTATTCAGTGAAAAAAAAACACATTTCCTGTTAAAAGTGTTTTTGTCAAGAAAAGAATTATTTTAATACATCATATAAGTGTCAACACCCCATAAGCTAAAATGAACTTTAATTAATGCATACACAAAATATTTGGTTCAAAATATGCAAAAAATATTAATTATAAACGAATCGTGTCGTATACTTCAATCATTTTCAGTCAGTGGCAAAAATGTCGCAGAACATTCGCTTCAGTTCGCTTTCAGCCACTGAGTGTGCATTACGAAAATATCGGAGCAAAACAAGAGGAAGCGTTTATCGTTCGAAGAATTATATAATCTTTTAGACGAAGTGAAAGAAAGTGCCTTAGAACAGTCTATTTTGTATCATTTATTTTGACCAGGAAATTTACAAATCTTTATAAGAAAACTCCGTCTAAGTTCGAGATTAAAAGCTTTCAAAATAATAAGCTGAATGATCTTGTTAAATTATGATACCATTTAATTTACAATGCGTAATTCAAAAATTTTGTAATCTAAACATTTTTCAATTTAGATTTTTATTCTTATTCTTACATTTAAATTCAACAGATTTTAAAATAAAAACTTAAAGACTTGAACAATTAAAAATTAAGAGCGTTTAAAATTGAAAATTTTTGATAAAGAACTTTTTTCTTTTACCACTTATTTCTTTTTATAATAGTTAGCAGTTCTTAATAAAACTTCAAAAATAATTTTAAATTGGACAAAATTTAAAACGACTTCTAGATTTCGGCAGATTAGAAAATAAAATTTTAAAGCTTTTTAAGGATGTTTTAACTATTAGAAATGAGTAAATAATTTTCAATATTTTCCGCTTAAAATTGCTGCGAATAATAAAAGTTGGAAAATTACAAAGCTCATTTATTAATTTTTTAATTTAGAGCATTTACAATGCTAACGTGGATTTATACTTTTGGAATCGAATCTGAATCTTTGAAATCTATACTTTATAGATTTAAAAATTCCTAATTTGCAGTTTATCTGCAATTAATGTAACTTGTTTAATTAAAAAGTCTTATTACTTTCCATTTGACACGTGCAAATTTATTGAGCATTCGAATACAAAGTTTTTTAATTAACAAACTTTAAAACGTCAATTTAAGAAGTTCAAAATTCAATAGTTCCACTTTAAGTGTTCTAATTTTTAGTTTGCTTTTTATTACTTCAAATGAAAAAATGCTTGGCCTTAGAATTCGTTTTATTTTATTGACCGTGAAAAATGTTTGCGAACCGAGAAAAACACAAGAAATGACCAGGAATTTTTTTCTTCGATTAAAATGGCCGCCCTGATATATGTACGCACATACATCCAAAACAATGATTTGGCGAGTCCCGAAATTGTATGAAAGAGATAAAGGATACCCCCGAAACAGCCTGTATATTGGAACTGCAGTATATCTATATTTTTTATTTATTATTATTTATATTTATTTATTATTTATTTTTTATTTATAAAACTTTGACATCAAAGAATCATTCTCGGGTTTCTCTTTCTATCCCAAAACCCACGACTTGACAACTGTGAACCTTAATTTCGCGAAAAACGTCGCAAGACAGAGAAAAATGTACAGAAATTTGACAACTCGTGTTCTGTGTATTGTTCAAAGCGCCAGTGTTACAGCTTGAACAGTTTGACGGATGATTACAACTACGGCACCATGATCTTCAGACACAGGAACTGTCAATTTTCTCTGGATTTTTCTCTGTTTCGTGACATGTTTTGTGAAATTTATATTCACCATAATCAAGTCTATCTATTAGGTCTTGGGACAGTAAGAGAGAATAGAGACTTCTTTTTCGGTGTCAGAATTGTGCGTGAAATTTTTTCAGACGGTTCTCGCCATTTAGATGCTGTCGCCTGCCATTCTTAGATTTCTTCCTATAAAAAATATAATCTTTTTTGTCAAAATATGTGTTTTTCTCAAAATAATGCTGTGTTTTGCAATATTTCATCGATTTGAGGATCGCGCAAAACCCCGGATATTTTTTAAGTTTTCTTTTTCTCGTTTTTAAATGACCCCTTTAATATACTTTTTTAAATATTATTTATCTATGCAAATATTCTTCAATTTTCAATCAATTTAAAGTTTTAGTAGCTGAGCCTAAATATAAATAAAGTGATGTATTTCTTTTAACTATGAAATTTTTCAACCCCTCTCTTCCAATAAAAAATGTTATTATCTATTGAAAAATACAAAAAAATCACCAAAAAATGAATTTTTAATTTATCTTCAGATAAATATACAATTGAGCTTCAGCAAATTCTGATTCCATAAATTTATATTATGCAGACAAATAAATTTATTAATCGATGTTGCATACCTATCTCATGAACTGAGAAGGTTGTTTTATTTCAATTTGCACTATTTAAAAAATTTCAGAGTATAAGGACAATATTCGTTTCAATTCCACAATTCTCTCCACGATCTTGCTCCACTCGTCCGATCTTCATTTTCATACACAAGCGTTGGTATGCGCGACACTCTTTATACAGTAACAGCCATCCAGATGATTCTTTGTTCCAATTATCCCATCTGATAGCCTTAGTTGTACTATTTGATTCATGTCCTCTTCTTGCTCAAGAGAAAGAAAGTAGAAGGTGATGCTAGAATTGTGACAGAGTCATTACCACATTTCCGTTGCGATCTATCGAGAAAAAATTAACTTTTTACACGGTAAATATGGAGAGAAAGTGACAAGTTTCCATACATATATTATAAAAATAATTTGTATACGTTGTATACGCTTCTATCATGTTTTCATATTACTACGATCAAATTTGGGCGTCCGTTTTAAGGGTAGGTAGATGATTACAGTCTCTTACGGAATAAATACGACGATCTGGCCAAAGTTTCGTACAACCTGAGGCCTGATACGCAGGGATGCTTTTCAGGCTATTAACCAGTGAAAGCTGGGCACCTCCAAAACCACCGATGATTAGGGTAATTAGTTTGATAGAATATTCCGGATACAATCATCGCACCTCCCTTACAAGGTCTCTGTACCTCCCTTTGTTTTCACTCTCCTTGGCTATGATGCTTATGTCAACTGGTGCCAAAAATACGACGACAAACATGGTTTGTTTCTCAAAGTCAAGGAGAACTATGTCAGGCCACATGAGTTAAACAACTAGATAGAATGTGTGCTTAATGTTCGGGGTGTGCATGACCCGCCTGCAGCTATCATCGGGCATGTATTGGCTCAAAATGTGGCGACGGTATGTTGACGTGGAAGTGTAGCCGTCTTTCCATACCAAAATGAAACCCTCCGTGCCAGACTTCCATCCGGGTGATTTAAGGACAGCAAAAGTTAGCTTACATGACATTGACTGATCCGCCACATTTCTGTGAAAGATGCCGTGCATCCTATTATCGAGGACCTATTCACGGAAGTTTTTCCCTTGTACTCTCTGAATCCGGGCTTTCAGGAGTAAGTAGTTGAGATAGATAAGATTTGATGCATTTTGCTCACCCATAACACTGAAAGTAAGTCCGATTGTTTCAGCAGCCTCCTTAGCTGCTTTGTACAGAAACACTTCTTTGCCCATTTCTTCCTGCTTCCTGATCATGTTAAGAAGAGGGTCTCTTCCATTTGCGACTATATGTGCTGTACCCAGAATAATCCTGTTATGAAGACATTCAAGATGCAATATTTTGCGTTCACCTTGATGGCGTGAGATGTAGAGTCGCGGAACAGAAGACTTGAAATGCATGCTTTTGTTCATGTGCATAACCTTTTGTGTCCCGATATCAAGAGATCTGCGATCATTCTTCGCCCATAGAACCATTTCAAATGAATAGAGTACTATCAGGACGGCAATCATGTTTGTTGCAGATACGTTGTTCCTTGCCGACAGTTCGAAAGACCAAATCTGCCGGATAAGACGTTTCTATCTGCTTCAGAGAGTATCATTTATAGATTTCACATCCTGAATGCAGCTCTGTGGCACGTTCAGGAATGTACAAGTCTCTCCAGCGCAAAGGTGTCGTATACCACTTCTATCGACGAGCTCAGGGTCTTCAGGGATTCCATTAGGTTAGATCGTCCATGTAAAATATATGAGTGACCTTGTACTCTCGATCTGCAGGTATGCCGCAAATGTACTCGTCGAAATGGGCAAGTGCTAGGTATAGTGGCAATAATGTGAGGTAAAAGAGGAGTGGGCTCATGGTGTCGCCTTGAAAGACACCTGCCTAAAGGTGACCTTTTTAGTCACACCATTTTTTTCAGATGAGATAATAAATCTGGTTTTTCAAACCGGCATTAATCTCTCTATGCACCTCACGATTTGCAGATAAACCTTTAAGCTTTCTGAAAGATAGATGAAAAGTTCATGGTACGTCGAATCAAAAGCTTTTCGACAATCAATCTAGGCCACTAATTTAGGCCATTGATTTAGGATAGCTGTAAATATCTTATACAGTATTTTCAGACAAGTGTTTGACCTGTTATTCTTCGGGTCAGCAAAGTTGCCTATTATCGGCAGGAGTATTAAGCGTCCTTCCACCAACCACTCCGAATTTGGATCTTCCGATTTTAAATATGAAGTGAAAACACGGGCAATATACTGGTGGGTTGAAGAAAACTTCTTCCACCAGAAGTTCTTGATATTATCTGGTCCCGGTGCGTAATAGTTCTTCATCCCTCTAAATACTTTTTTCACCTCCTCGGTAGTGATGGGTGGGCATTCTTGATTAGGTGTTATAAGGGCATTACGCAGCTCCTTGAAGCTATTCATGTTTTCTGAATATTTTTCCAGTCTATAGTGTACTTCGTAGACTTCTCTCCCAAATACTTCGACCTCCTCTGGTTTGGGTGGGTGGTTGAAAGTAACTGGAGGATCTTGCAGGAGTCGAGATGGGTCAGAGGGAAACTGTTGATTTTCTCTAACCTACCTCTCCCTCCGCTCTAGACTTCTTTTAGTTCTAAACAATATGCTGCCTGATGTTCAGCAGCTTTGATTTGTTAAGTGTGTAATAACGGGTCCGGAGTTCGTGCAAGAACATTCGGACCATGGCAGCAAAATTCCTGCCAGATGTGATATAGTCAATCACACGGAATGCGGGACGCGTACTCTCTTGCCCAGCCTACTTTTGTGGCAAGTTGATGCTTTCGTCTTTTGGTCTTATGATCAACCGTTTGTATTGTTTTACGGTTCGCATCGGCGAAAGCTTTCCCTGCATTATACATACAACAATTGATAGTCCAGAAGTCGGATTTTTCGGAAAAATGTCTACGAAGCTCTTTATCCATTCCAGCCAGATCTTTACGCTTGAGACGTGGTTGTGGCAAAAATTTCACCGCGATTTCGCTGGGAGCGGGTACAATTTTTCAAATAAGCACCCGCTTCTGGCGAAATCCTGCGGTTCTCATACCCAAGGGCCTATAGCAAAGCCAACAAGCACGTTCCCGGGTTGTGAATAAAGGGTCCATGTACCAAAGGTTTCTGCAGAATATGCTTACAATAATTGATACGCAGTCGCAGACTATTGTCCAAGGATGGTTCCTAAGAAATAAATTCAATATAAAGTACGTGTTGCCTATATTAAATGGGCAGGGAAGTCCCACGCGTTACCCGAGGCAACTCAAATAATAATGGAAGGTGATTCGTTACAGATTCAGCGATATAGGTTATCTAATAAAAAAGTTTCTCTTAGGATCACCGAATGATTAGTGGCTAATAATTTAAGGTGATGACACGAATTTTGAAACCTTTCCAGAAAAGTTCTAGCAACGTTAATGGAACGAACACAATCAACATGAGATCAAAACAAAACTTGAATTCGGATGCTTCCAACCAGGCAAGGAAAAGTTACTTGCTGAGTCTGCTACAAGAATGTTGCACTCGTCCGAGATTTAATGTGCGCCCCTAAACAGGCAGAAGAGATCAGAAAATTGGCACGAAACTAGAACGATCAATCAAATATACCATATTTGGACAAAAAATGAACCGCTGCGAACAACTTATAGAGCTCTTAGAAGAGTTCGATGAAATTGGCAATAACAATACAGGCTGTCAAGACACAAAGAAAAAAAATCCAGGCAAATGGCGTTATAATTACCAATACAATCATTATCCTAAGAATAACCAAGAGAACAATAGAACGTGGACGCCGCCTTAAAATGGAAATTGGCAGCACAATTAGGGAGGTACAGTACCGAACACGAATTTTGGGGGACAAAGGACTTCATATGAAGAAAACTTATGGAAACAACAACGCCAAACGCCTTCTTTCGAAGTACAGCACTTAGAGGTGCGGGAAATAAGCAAGAGTCGCATCAATAAATAAAGAAATTTTAGAGATTGACGTGGCACATGACACTGCATACTAATCTCATGTACTTCCAAATACGCGTGATGATCTTATGGAAGAGATTTAAGAAGAAACACCGCTTTCACGGTCAAAAGTCTATATTGCAATTATACAAATTGCCGGCTAAGCAAAGAGAGGATCAAACTCTATCCCAGACTACCGATAGCAGTTGTGACCGTAGCAGGGCCAATGGTTTCAAAGTAGTACAGGCCACTAAAGAAATCTATACAGACCTGCAATTACCTTGCGCTTGGATTCAAATGGCATTTTTGCTCGTGCCCCACCAAACACGCTCCTGCGTAATTGGCATAGATGTGCCAGGCGAACCTCGAGCGAATGTAAATCTAATTACTAAAACATTCACTTTCACCAGAAATGTTAAAAATTGGAACCGCTTCCTCAGCTTCATCAACTTCTAGTCGAAATTCAGCAATAAGCATACCTGTATGGAGATATGGCACCTAGGTGAGGTTTCTAGAACGGTGACTATGAATTATCGGGCGACCAATTTGAGTACGTAGCCTTATTCTTGCATGCCGGGCTCTACAGATAGACAAACCCCTTTCCCTAGCTTCTCGTGGCCAATGAAGATGGATACAATGCGATGGATCGGTGGAATTTCTGGACCTTAAGCTGGACGAAGAAGCTAAATTGAGACATGCTAGCGTGCCACGATGCGAGTAGGGTCTCTGAACGGGGTTACATGGCACGACTGCATGAGCTCTGGTGCGAGAAACAACTAGAGCTATCGCACTTTTTGCATCAGCATCTACGAAACAATGCCGAACTAATCCAAAAAAGGGGTTATGTAAGCAGAACGTCTACTCTATCACAGCTAGAACAAGCCGGCAACAGAGAAAGAGAGGCGACACTAAGACCAACTGCCGGCAGGCATCCGATAGAGGAAGAGTGATGCCTTATAACCCGCAGAAACATCAACACCCAGGTTTCTCTCAAGCCTAAAGATCTCGCTATAAAGATAGGCTGGGTAAGACAGTACGCGTCCCGCATTCAGTGTGATTAACTAAATCACATCTGGCAGAAATTTTACTATAGAGGTTCGAAAGTTGAACTATTCCACCCCGGGATCAGATTGTATCAAGACGTTCCGGTGGATGAAGTTTTCTTTAACCCATCAACATTTAGCCCGTATTTTCACCTCATGTTTGAAGTCGGAAAAGCCACTACCGGAGTGATTGGTGGAAGGGCGCTGAATACTCCTGCCGAAAAGAGGCAACTTTGCGTTGCAGTATGCCGGGAGAACTTGCTCATCGATAGATGTGTCTGGAAAAATGCAGCATCCTACCAGCGTGACCTATCGATGGCTAGTTACTATCTCATTAGGAAAAAAATCGTGTAACAACTAACAAAGTCACCTTTTAGAGAGGTGTCTTTCAGCGTCACACCATGAGCCCACTCCTCTTTTGCCTTCCATGCTTGCCACTATCCCTTGCACTTCACCATTCCGACAGGTACTTTTGCGGAAAACCTGCAGATCAAAAGTGCAAGGTCGAGAGCTTTGCGCCGGAGAGACTTATCTATACCTGAGAGTGACACAGAGCCGCACTCAGGATGTGACAGCTAGAAAGAATACTCTCCGAAGCAGATACAAACGTCTTATTCGGCATATTTGGTCTTCTTAACTGTCGGCGAGGAACAAAGTATCTGCAGCGAGCATGCCTGCCGTCCCGGTAATACTCCATTTATTTGAAGTGGTTCAATGGGCGAAGAACTAGCGCAGATCCCTTATTATCGGGATACGAAAGGTTATGCTCATGAACAAAAGCATGCATATTAAGTCTTATGTTACGCGACTCTACATCTCAAACCGTCAAGGTTTTCGCGAAATATTGAATCTTGAATGTTTTCCCAACAGGATTATTCTGGGAAGAGCACATAGAGTCGCAAATGGGAGAATAATTCTTTTCAAAATGGTCAGAAAGCACGAAGAAGTGGGCAAAAAAGATTTTCTGTACAAAGCAGCGGAAGAAGCTGCTGAAGCACTTGGACTTAACTTTAGTAATAGGGGCGAGCAAAATGCATCAAATCTTATATATCTCGAGGACTCACTCCTGAAAGCCCGGATTAAGAAAGCACAAGAGAAAACCTTTCATGAACCGCTCCTCGACAAGAGAATGCACGGCATCTTCCAAGACGCCCCGATGGAAGGTGAGGCTTTTCGTTGTCATTCGATATTTTCCAGATAAGACAGTAAATCTAGTTTCCTAAAGGGGCATCCATCTCTCTATGCATCTCTCTATGTGTTAATGAACTTTCAATCTTTCCAAATCCTCTCCCTTTGGAGATGCACCTAATAATTAGCAGGTGCTCGCGACATCCTGGTACACCTTTCTTGCAGCCACGTTGTTCGTACATCTTTCTCCGCCCAAGCTCAATTCTTCGAATAATCCAGTTTCTTAGGACAGCTGTAAAGATCTTACATAGTGTGTTCTAACAAGTTTTTGGGTTGTAATAATCAGTATTGATTGATAGAAATTCATCCTCAGATGTTATAAGTTTGTAGCAAAACTCCTTGAAGAAAATGATATTACAAGCAGCTTCTTTCAGCTCCATTGTTTTTGGGATCTTGTACACCTCTCTCCAAAAAGTGTCTACCTCATTGGGATTGGGTGAGTTTTTGACCGAAACAAAGGGAACGCTAAGGAGGCGCGATGAGCCTGCAAAACACCGTTTATTCTCCTCAGTCCATCTTTACCTCTTCTGTATTCTTCTCCACGCGTCAGATAACACCCGTATTTTGTCAACAATATGCTGCTTGATTGTTAGCAGCTTTGACTCATTCAGTGTTTGATTGAAGATCCTCAGTTCTTAGATGAACTTCGAACCCTTTCCGTAAACGGTCTATCAGTTGTTATGCAGGGAATCACACACTGAGGAAGATATGCATTTTGTCTCGCCCACTCTCTCATCTTCGTCGTTAGTTTTTTCATGTAGCGGTTGAGCAAGTGCTCCGCGCACATATCCATTTTTCAAGAGTAAAACACGTTCATTTTGCAATGACTGGAGCGAAACGTGCTGAAGCTCTGGGTGTTTCTGACACCACACAGTCTGCATACCAACCATAACGTCTCTAACATGGATAATGCTGGCATCATAGTAGTTTAGAAATTGATCCTTAAGTTAACTCGTTTACTGAGTGTGGGCATTTCGCCGGTTCGCCTTCGAAAGGGTTCGACCATCCATGGAAAATTGTTCCCGACTGGTTAATAATTATTTTAAGCATATTCAGCAGAAACCCTTGGTACAGAGACCCTCTACCCGCTACCCGAGGTCGCGTTATGTGTGTGTGTTTGTGTGTATGTGTGTGTATGTGGAGTTAAAGTAAAGGGCCTACGAAAAAAACACCGAACGCGTCCTCGAGTTGCGTATAGAGAGTTACTGTGCTAAGTGTTTCTTCGTCATATTTATTTGTGAAATCGTTATGTTTTAAAGTCGAATTGTCTTTCTTTAAATTTTTGATATGCATCGAGGCCTGGCATCAATAATTCAATGATGATGCGACTATGATTGAGGCGGTCTAATTGTTTTTTCCGTTTCCTCTTAATTTTCTTTTGCAGTACCGTAATTAACTGTTGTTGACTAGCCGGTGGCTGACGAGGCGTTCTCGGCAGCACGTTTATCCACCATTTTTAGGTTTGTTCCCCATTAAGGCTTCGTATGGCGTGATCTACGTTGTACCATGATATGCTTCGTTGAGTATGGTTTCTATGTTTTCAAGTCTACCGAATCACGAACCATGTTTGCCTTTAGGTAGAAGTCTCCTGAAGGTTCTCACGAGCTCGCGATTGACTCCTTCCACCATATTGCCCTGTTGGTGCAGAATCGTAGTTAGACTGAATTTAATTCTAGGCTCATTTAGAACTTTTCTTCATTTGCGACTGGTAAATTAAGTCTCTTGATCGGATAGCACCTTTTGGGGCCAGCCAAAGGCTTCAGTCTATTCATTAATTTTTGTAAGGCGATCTCAATTGTCGATTTGCCTAGATGGTACAATTTTGACAAGTTTGTTAAGGTGTCTATTATTACCAGAAGGTGCTTATATTGAAACTTTATTTTGGTTCATGGTTCTACAAAAATCAATAGATATGGGCTCGAGCAGTTCTTGAGATAGAACTGGTTCTTGCAGAGCTTGTGATGCTTGCGTCTAAACTTTATTTCATTAATACTGATCGCAGGTAGCAATAATTCGCCGTGTAACTTTTGCCATTTTCAGAAAGTAAGAGAATTTTTTAATTATTTAGTAGTTTTTCTCTTCTTCCGGATGTACGTATGATGCATGAAATGCCCATTGTAAAGCTTCGAGAGATTCATTTGTTACATATAGTCGCTGGACAGTCCCATTAGAGAGAAAAAGTGTCCCATCGATAATTTTAAACCCCGTGTTCGCATTGATATCTCGCTGTATTTGTTATTGTACTTGTTTATCCTCTGGCTTAGCCTTATACATTGGCCATCACGTTACCCTTTCCTGGGAGATCTTCCACCTTGAATCTATAATCCTGTATTAAAAGGAACCAGCATGTGTATCTTGCATGTACCTTTTTATTAATTTGAGCAAGTGTTCTGTTTCTCCCACGTGCGGCTCGCTGAATTTCGAATAGAAGTTGATAAAGCCAACGAAGCCACTCAATTGTTTAACATTTCTTGGCACTGTAAAATCATGAATGCTTTCTATTTTTTCCGGATCTAGTTGCATACCTTCGGTGATTAATATAAATCCGAAAAACTTAGTTTCCTTTTTGAAAAAGTTGCATTTGCTACGATTTTTGGTTATTTTATTTTCGATGTACCTGGCGCTGCCCCTTGTTTTCGAAGGTGAGTAACGTATCGGCTTTAAAAGAAATAATATTTTTTCCGAGTCCTTGTAGGGCGTGTTCCAGTCCTCGGACTAGAGCGGCCGTGTTAGTTTTTAAGCCAAATGAAACGATTCGATTTTCGTAGCTCTTCCCTCGATACTGGAGAGCGTTATATTTCCTCGAGTTTGAGTGCAGGGGTACGCGCCAAAAACAACTAGTTATATCAAGGTTTGAAATTATATTATTCCCTTTTCATTTCTGGAAATGTACCTTTGCAGGCTCTGGTTACTCCTAATCTTCGATTAGGATCTCATTGCGTTTCCTTGCATCGAGACATAATCGATTCAATCCATCCATTTTTACTACAGTCAGTAGTCCTGGTTCACGTCGAATGAGCTGCTCATGTGCCCACTGCGTTTCGCCGAGTTTAGTTTCCTCATTCTTGTTTAGATTTTGACTTTCATTGATTATGTCTTGGATTTCAACCCGCGTGCTTCCAACGGTAAGTCTCCATCCTCCGTTCATTTATTTTTCATTTTCTCTTATTTTCAGGTCTCCTTCTTTGTGTTGTGAATAGTACTAAGATTATAGTGTTCATTTTGTTTTGCTCTACTTTTGTGGTGCATAATTCGGATCAACAGTTGGCCCTCTAAATACGGGAAAGTGAGTTTTTTCGTATCTAGATTTATAATGGCTCGATGTTCGTCTGATACATTTATTCCAAATATGCAAGTGCGTAACAGGCGGGGCACGACCAAAAACGCTAATTGCATAAAAGAGCCCGGTAATTGCACGTCTTTAGAGATTTATTTCTTGAGATACATCGATTTACCCCGAACTGGCCCTGCTAGGGCCACACCTCCTAAAGGTAGCCTGGGATTGAAGTTGAACCTCTCTTGGTTGTTCTTAAGAAATTCCTCGGAGATGCAAGTAATTCTTGCCCATGCATTGTTCAATGCCCTCGTGATAATACGGGGAATTTTAATATTTGCCGTTTCGCATTCTGATTATGGCCTTGGTGTTGCTCTGACATCTCTTCCATAAGATCAACCCGCGTATTTATAAGTACGAAGGCATAATACATATTTAGTTTCATGTGCCACGACAATCTTCCATTTTTTTATTTATTGACGTAGCTCTTACTCGTTTTATGCACAACTAAGTGCTGTATATTAAAAGGAGGCGTGTTTTGCTGTTACGTCAACGAGTTACCTTCATATTGAGTACTTTTTCCCCAGAACTTGTGATCGGTCGTGTGAATCCCTAATTGTTCTACCCATTTCCATTGTAACACTGTGTCCACGTTCAATTGTTTCCTTGATTTTTCTTGGGGTAATTATGGCCTCGGTAATTATTATACCAATTTCCTGGATTCTTTTACTTATGTCACGTGTCAAATTTATTTTGTTCTTGGGGCCTTGATAGCCTGCGTTGTATATAACTTACAATTTGTAGAAATAATAAAAAAAACAATGAGTACAGCAACTGATTGAAAGCGTCGCGATAACATGCGATTCAACTTATATGGTAATGACCGAGCGCGAAAAGGTATGTCACTTTGGTTATAGGTTATTTGCGACTAACCCAAGTTCACGTATCTTGTGCCGTGAGGAATTTCGATGATTCGCACAGATTCTTTATGAATTCTTACAGAATATAATATTTTAAAGTTATTATAAACATACCACTAGCCTCGTATCAAAAGTCCAGTAGTTCACCGTAGTTGAAGAACAACCAAATTTACGCAAATTGTGATTCAAGGTGAGAGCATTTTTTAAGAATTTATAAGTATTTTATAAGCATATAAGCATTTTTTATAATTAATATTTTTTTTAGATGCAAATACTAACTTTTATTTCACCTAAGAATGTTTAAATAAATATACATCTAACATTTAACATAATACGTATGAATATTCACATAATTTCATGTAAAAATTGCTAGTGCAAAAAATAATAATACTAGTTAAATACCTAAAAATAACGTTTTTAGCTTAGAAAAGGTATTTTTAATTTAGAGAATCCAAATAATAACGCTCATAATGAGAAAAATGGAACAAAAATCATAATTTCTGATAATAAAAATCCAGTCTGTGTCTATTGGGTATAAAAAATGCGGCTATTTGTACCAATATTTCGCTATACACATGGCTCGTCAAATAAACATTTTTGTTCTTCAAAAACCTTTGTCAATTAAATATAAATCCATCTTTTGAATTGAAACAAAATGTGCTATTGCTTACCAAATATACGCACTGGTATTCTTTAATTCGAAAAATAGTTAATTATGCTGGTTTGAATTACACACCAACAGCGACCAATAAGAGTTGCTGCGCCGGGCAAGCGCAGTAGCTCAACATGTCAAAGTTGGGATCACTGCGCAGCAGAGGTAGCAATTCACGTATGCGTGTACGTGAGATGAGACAAGGAGTGAGGGGAAGCGAACGAAGGAGAAATCGGGAAACGAGAAGTGCCGAAGCGAGGAGTGTCGCAGAGTACACTGTATAATTAATATAGTGGAGTTGAGCACCTTATAGGTAAACGATACAATTGCGTGATTGGTCTTCTAGACATTGAATTTGCAGTTTTTACCGTTAAAACTCGCATATGTCGATCTTTACCCGGGTGTGTTTCAATAATTTTTCGTAAGTTCCACTTTAAGGGTGGAAGATGCTTGTCTCTAATCAGTACTATTGTAGTGTAATATTGGCCCTTCAATTAAGAAATTACTCGGAGTGAAAGGTGCAAAATCGTTCACATCATTATGTAAGGGACCGATTGGCCGAGAATTAAGGCATGCCGTGATTTGATAGAGAAGAGTTGTTAATTCCTCTACGGAAAGAGTGTGACTACCTATCTCCCGTTCAAGATGATGCTTAATGCTCTTTACGCCTGCTTCATAGAACCCACCAAAGTGGGGAGCAGTTACTGGTATAAAATGCCAAGTGGCAGTATAAGAATCTAATCGAGCCTTTAAATTTTGATCACGAGTAATTGCTAGAAAAGCGTATCTCAATTCCCCATAAGCGCCTTCAATATTAGTTTCGTTATCGTTGTGGAGATCACTAGATTTGCCTCTTCGTGCCGCAAATCGCTTAAAGGCCGCCAAATTACTTTCTGTTGAATAGTCATTGGCCAGTTACAAATGCACAGGTTTTGTGGAAAGACAAACAAATAAGGCTATATAGGCTTTTCTAGTATGTTGACCGTGACTGGTAATTGGCAATACAAGGAAGGGACCTGCATAGTCTAACCCGCTGTGTTAAATAGGTCTAGATCTGGTAATACGAGCAGTAGGTAGGTTCGAGCTCTTAATTTCCAATAAGTTTTCCTAAGAAGCCTCAAGTTCAGTTGAGGTCCTCCATGTAAAGTTTGTTGATGAGCTTAGGCTATAATGAAATCGCTTATGCGATGTTGTGACAGAAGAATTGGATATTTTTCATTGTAACTGAGAACGAAACTTTGTAAGCGTCCTCTCACCCGAAGAATATCATCTTCATCTAAAAACGGATTCAGACTTTTTAATTTACCTCCGGATGGCAATTTTTTCTGTCTCGTATACGAACAATTTCCTCACCAACATTTACCTTCTGGACATATCGTATCCAAGATTTGCGAGCAAGATTAAAGAGAGAGTAAATCAGAAGTCAGAAGACCTCGCAAAGCATAATCATCTGGATTCTGCTTTGAAGGTACATGTTTCCATTTAGCTAAAGAAAGTTTAGACTGTACTTCAGCGATTCTATTACCCATAAAGTCCTCGTAATGCGAGGGTTGCTTAAATATTCAACCCAAGACTACGGTTGAATCTGACCAACAATAAATAGAAACACCAAAAATTTTCATGGCTTCTTGCACATATACAATCGTTTTTTCCAACCAAACACCTGCATTAAGTTTCAGTTTCCTGCATTAAAATCTTAGCGGTTATTATGACAGGAGTGGCCCAACTTGAGGGGCCGAAAAGTTAAGCTATAGTGGAGAGGCCTTTAAGTGGGAATAATTTTCTCAGGAAGTTCAATTGTAAATTTAAAACAATCCGATGTTGGATGCCACATAATACCCAATACTTTAAGATTATCATGTTCACCGCTAGATTGATCGAATGCTAGCTCATGATTGCCTAATGGAATACCTTCCCGTCACTCACCATAATTACTGGTCCATTTACGTAGATGGAAGCCACTTAACGCTAACAAATCAGATAGTTTTTGGAGGGTTTCACGAGCAGAATCAATGTCGTCGACTCGGAAGAAAGCATCATCCACTAGAAGATCATTGTTTAAAATATGGGCAGCAAGTGGAAAACAATTACCTTCATCTAGAGAAAGTTGATCAAGGACTCGAAGTGAAAGATATGGAGCACATGCTGTTCCATATATCACTGTTAGTAACCGATAAGATTCTAGTCAACTGAAAGACCTAAGTTACATAATGTAAGCATTGTATGTGAGCATGAACTCGATGGCGTTTATTATCGTACTCCTCGACTACTAATTGCCAAGCACTATCGAAATTAACATTTGTGACTTTAATGTTTTGCAAAATGAGAGAAGCACTACTTATTGGATTCGCTTTTAAATAATGTAAACGTTGTACGTTTGTTAATGATTCAAACTTAACGACAATAGCTTTGAAAAGATCCCAAAAATTCTCCCAATCAACTAATTAGCCGAAAAGTTAGGAACTTCAATTTTTAAAAGAGGATCTAAAGTATACATAAAATGACTTAAATTATTTACAGGTGATTTGGTTGATAATTCTTCAGATTCTATCGTTTTCACCTTATTCATTCCAGTAAGTTCGCCGTAGGAGCCGTTCGTATGATTCAAAGCGTCGTAGCATTTATTTTTTCCTTGTTTATAAAAATCCATTTGGAAGTAAATCTTCGATTCGGTTTTTAGTAATTTCCTATGAGTTTTCTTTATTTGGGACCAAATCTTCCTTAGTTCTTCAATGCGTCCTTTGACTTTGCCCGGAGTAATATTGACTTTAGTCAATTTTTAAAAGCTGATTAGAGCACGACTGAGTGCATCTATATATTGGATCTGCTTCTCAAGGTCCTCAAGAGTCGTCATAGTGTAAATCCAAATTCTATTTGCAATAAATCACGTGACTAGGGATTCAGCCTAACCGCTTCACGCAGTTATGAAAAGAAGTTTATCAGTCTCTTTTCTGTCACTTTTCACTTTAGAATTCATCTATTTCAACACTCCGCACTTTCAACTCAAATTTGATAAGATTTGAGCTTAATGCGACTCGAAGGACAATATTTAAAACCGGGCTAATGTGTGGTATACTATTATTTTCGTAAGTCAAAGTAATTAAATTTCTCATCGAAGGGAAAATCACTTGGTACGAATTCCTATAAAGTTAATATGCCGGTTGCTCGAACACCAAAATGTTAGGAAAAATGCATAGTAAAAACAAAGTTTTGTAATTAATAATGTGTCCTTAATGAGACCTTTTATAACCCAAAATTTGTAAAAATAATAAAGAAAAAACATTGAATACAGCAATTGATTTAAAGCGTCGCGATAACATGCGATTTAACCTATAATGACCAAGCGCGAAAAGGAATTTCCATGATTCGCACAGTTTCTTCATGCAATAAGGTTTAGTGTGCTAAATATGAATTTATCGATTAAAATTACTCTCAGTAAACAGGTTTCGAAATATGTTCTAGTAAGTTAGCTATGACGAAATATTCAGAATATAATGTGATAGAGTTAGTATAAACAGAGTTGTTTGCAGCGGTTAATTCCCCTTCCAACGATGGCATATTTAATTGGATCTGTGTAGTTTCTTTTTAATTTTCTTGTTACTTCTCCCGGTTCGAGGGCGCGTAATAAATCGCTGACGTGTGCGAACAGACTTGTAGCATACTCGATTCGTGACTTGTCCTTTCCTGGTTGGAAGCAACCGAATTTAATTTTTATGCTGATCTCATGTTGAGTGTGTTCATTCAATTAACGCTGCTAGAACGTTTCTGCAAAGGTTTCAAAATTTATGTCATCACCTTTAATTATCAGCCACGAATCATTTGATGAGCCTGATAGAGACTTTTCTATTGGATAACCCATGTCGCAGACTTAGATATGGACAACCTTCCATTATTGTCTGAGTTGCCTGGGTAACGCACAGGACTTCCCTTTCCATTGAAATCAAGCAACACGGACTTAATATCGGGTTTGATTGTCGCCACAGGGTTGTTCGGTGGAGCTATTATGTTATCGGTAATTTGCTCAGCTATTCTGGCGTAGTCGGTCTCGAGTTGATTAATTTGAGCCTGCATTCTCAATTCCGGATTCTTCATACTTTGGTTTACATTGGTCGTAGCTTTCGACAAACGGCCAATGCTCGTTTCTAACGTCCTTAGTCTTACTTCAAGAACTTTGTATTTTTTAGTCGCCTGCTGTTCACAATGCTTTTTTCGGCCAGGATACGTTGAGTTCTTTTTTTAAGCTGTTCTAGACGTTGAATAATCAGGATCCAAATTTTCTGTAAGAAAAAAATAAGTTTTTTATTTACTTGTTGTTTTAACTGTAAGCTCGCGCACGTAAATTTCTGGGGCTGCAAAAAATTCACTTTTTCCACGATTTCGTTATCGTGCATTGTCTGTGGAAGGAGAAGCCTGCCGTTTATTAAAAAATGAACCTTACTTCTTTTTCAATTCTTTATGTCACACGTTTAAAGCCTATTGTAAATGCCAAGTTTAGTCTGCGAATTACTTTAGGAATTAATTGTGCATGCAAGTAATTGGAAATAAATTTAATTTAATCTTATTCAAAACAGTCAGTGATTGATGGAGATAAGACGTAAGGTTCCACAAAAAAATGAGTACTTATTCAAAAGAACCTACTCGACGAATTTGTACATGATCCCTCGCATCCATGTTCTAATAACCTCTGGAGGCTACGACCATGATCGCTCACCGAACGATCGATCCCGTCACAACTGTAAGTAATACGTCATACGACTCGTCACTTTCTACAAGACCAGAAGGTGATTGAGTCGGGAAAGTCGCTTAACAAAACCGAAACAGAAAGACACGCAGATTTTAAGAATGGAAATAAAAAACCTGAATGGTCTAAAGAAATACTGACTTTAAATTAAATACTAATTAAAATTCTCAGATAGCACACTTGATTTAGACTTGTTTAAGAATTGGAAAGACTACTCTTGCCAGAGACATTACGTTACTACCTGAGTACTCACCTTCATGAAAGAGGGACGAGCTTAAACTCAGAACAGATGAAAAATTTCAAGAAGAATAAGCATTGGATAAAAACATTTTGTCAACAATGAAGCCCAAAGGTCACTTAAAAGAAAGACAATAACATTAAATAAATTATTAACATCCCGCCCACCTCTTTCGCCGAACACATCAATTTCCACGTATGGATATCAAGAGTTTAGTGCTGCACGTTATGGAGCATACTTGGCCGCATTGTGGCAGCGCACAATTGATAACAAAAACAATATAGCAATCGAGCAATTGTAGATCCTAAAAGATATTTCAGCAGAGGCAGATCCCACTAGTCCACCCTGTCCGGGATTAATACTGGTCGCACGTCCCAACGCTGCATGAAAGTACTAATAAGACCAGTCCCGCCAAACCAGTCTTATCTTGATTGTGCAAAAAATGACTGTCATTGACTTAATGCAGTTCCTTATCCGAAGGTGTTGCTCTGAGAGTTTGTTTTTGCTACAAAAGAAACAAGCTAACAAGTGAGCTGTGAATTTCTTCGTAAGTAAGGCGCTGATCCACGAGTCCAAAAACGCTCTACAGCAGACTTAAAAAAAGTTTAAAGCGCAAACAACGCGCAATCACTCTTGTTACATGAGTAACAAGGGGGCCAGTGGGACAAGCTTCATCATGAAAATGAAAAAATGCTTTTCAGTAAGCTACACTCTGTGAACGCTATTCAAGGACATTCTATTGAAGGCTCTACAAAGTTCAAGTTCGAGGGTCCATTTATCGAGTAACACGATCAGCTGAACTTCGATTTGCAAGAACGTGCCATCAAAAGGAGTCGTAGAGCCATCTGGACCTCCAAAATCCGACTGGCTACATTTCTCGGCCAGTGGGAAGAGTCAACTGCTTGAATTCAAACGAGAACGCTTCGTGAGTCCAAGCAAGCGTAGTTGACCGCAAGAGAGTGTTTCAATTCTTTCTGTACGTAGTGAATCAATCAGACCACAAGCGTAAGGTTTCAGTCAAGTAATAGTGAATCCATTCAGACCAATTAAACCCATCCAGAGAAGGACCGTAGAAGCGACGGGAGGGTTTCCTAATCGTTCAAGAATTGCATCCAGTAGAAGTGCCCTTTAAACTTTAGCGCCCATAAGCAATTCAAGTCGAAGAGTATTCACCTCGAAAAGTGACAATAATGGGCGAGAATCAAGATGAAGGGGTCACGCTTCTACCAGAAATCTCGATTGGTCTATTTTCAACCATGTTGATGGAAACATTGATAAAGAACTGGTCCCAGAGCCAGGATCGAGGAGGCACCTGCCCCAGGATTCACTCATTGGCGGATTGAACGTTTTTGTAGTCTGCGTTGCTGGGATTCGCTGTTACAAGAACGCAGCAATTTCAGAAATAAAGAAAATGGTTCTTTATGTGTTCTTGTCTTGTGAAAATCAAACAACCTAAAATGAGAAGGCAGGAAAAGTGTAATGAACTCCGATGCAACACGGAGACCAGCGCGGAGAAATATAGATACTAAATAAGATTATCTAGATATTGCTGTTCAATATCTTAGGGATTTAACTATGGGCCAGAAACCAGATACTAAAATGGAGATTCTATAGATATCAAAAGGAAGATTTTAGCTGATAACATTCAAGATATCAAAGAGCAAATTCTCAGATATTTAAAATCCTTGTTAATTATGCAAAAATTACCTGTAAATAATACAAGCTCCTATAAAACCCAAAGGGATTCCTAATCTCCCCCCCCCCATGCCTTTGATATTCGAATCTCCGAGAATTTGCCCTTTCTTGATAATGATTAAATTTCCGTGTAGACTTGCTTAAAGCTGCTTAAGGCTAACAAATCAGATGACTGCTACGCAAAGTCCTCATGTTTTTGAAAATTTTATGATATCCAATTCCAAGAGCACTTAATTAATTTTTCCCAAAAATTTTTAACGTATTATATGTTCGAAAATCCACAATACAAACTATGATTGTTCAAGATGCGGACAAAGCGGGGATAAAATTCTGTCGCCACGTGACCCGTCAGCGACGTCGCTCCGATAAAATTGGCTTCCTTAAATATTCCAGATATGAATGGTCTATATCATACACTTTATACTTTCAAAATGAACAAAAATAGCACTATACTGTACGCTGAATAGAAGACATCATACATTATGCCGTAATATCTATATATTAAGAATTAATTTAAAGGCTGTTGACATCCATCCCTGAACATCTATCCCTCTTCGTGCGGAGAAACAAATCCAAAGTTGGCTTATTAGATTCCAATCAAAGTTTAAGCAAAATTAAATAACAAGAGAAAAACATAAAGTCTGCCATTTTAAATCAATCAGTCATGCCTAAGAGCTTGTCTTATACCGCTTTCAATGTTGAAAACAATCCACAATTAATATGTCTGTCATTCTGAGAACATGCATTGAGGCGCTCACAATGTTGCAAACAGTCCATTATCAATATATATGTCATTCCTAAGAGCCTGTCTCGAGGCGTTTGCAATGTTGCAAGCAATCAACCATCAATATGTTTGTCATGTTTGACAGCCAGTATTGAAGCGTTTGGAATGTTGCAAACAATCTACCATCAACATGTCTGTCATGTTGGAAAGCCAGTCCCGAAGTGTTTGCAATGTTGAAAACAATCACGCAGTCAGTAAGAACGTTTGTCACGCCTAAAATCCTGCATTCAGACGTTCACTATGTTGCAAGCAATTTATTAGCAGCATGGTCGTCATACCTAAAAGCCTGTCTCGGGACGTTCGCAATGTCGAGAACAATTACACAGTCAGTAAGTACGTTTGTCATGCCTAACAGCCTGAATTGAGACGTTTAAAATATTGCAAGCAATCCATTAGCAGCATGGTTGTCTTACTTAAGAGCCTGTCTAGGGAAGTAAGAAATGTTGAGAACAATCACACAGTCTGTATTTCATGCCTGAGAGCCTGTCTTGAGGTGTTCGCAATGATGCAAACAATCCAGTAGCAGCATGTTCATCATACTTGAGAGTCTGCCTCGGGACGTTTGCAATGTTGAGAACAATGACACAGTTAGTGCGGCATGCCTAAAAGCCTGTCTCGAGGCGTTCGCAATGTTACAAACAATCCATTAGCAGTATATTTGTGATACCTGAAAGCCTGTCTCGAGACGTTTGCTATGTTGAGAACAATAACACATTCACTAAGTACGTTTGTCATGCCTGAGAGCCTGTTTCGAGGCGCTCACAATGTTGAAACAATCTATTAACCGCATGGTTCTCATACCTGAGAGCTTGTTTCGGGACGTTTGCAATTTTGAGAACAATCATACAGTCAGTAAGTGCGTTTGTCATGCTTTAAGATCATGCTACTTCACTCAACCACTATCTGGCTCGAAGGACGAATATATTACTTAATTACTCGCGGACTAGCGTAAGGCAGGGAAGGAGTTAAGTCCGGTCCTGCTGAAGTCGATCACATATAGCCTTGTACCAAAAAAATTATTTGGCTGTTTTGAAAAATCAGAGCAGATGTAACATCCGGAAGCTACGACCACGATCGTTCACCAAACGATCGATCCCGACACAACCTAAAGTAATACGTCATCCAACTCGTCACTTCCTACAATACCAGTAGACTTAAATTAAAGACTAATTAGAAGTCTCGAATAGTACACTTGGTTTAAACACGTTCAAGAATCGGAAACACTAACCTTGGTCGACACTAAGGTCATAGAAAAAAGGGTCCCAGTCTGATCAACAAAGATACATTACGCTACTACCTAAGTACCGACTCCAAGGAAAAAGGGATGGCCTGAAACTCAAAACAGAAGGAAAATTTCAAGAAGATTAGCATTTCAAGGAGATTAGCAAGAAATAAATTATTAACATGCCTGTTGGTACGCATAAGAGTGTGCATGTATGAGATCATGCACAAAATGAGCGGTGCAGGATCTTCGACGGAAGCACAGCTGCAACGGGTACTGTAGAGTATGAGTACGAGGCTGCAGGAAAGATCGACTCTCAAAAAAAGAAACATGCACGAGGCCACATGTTTCTCTTCGCGTATCGGCATAATAATAAGCGATCATTAGTGTAAAGTTAATGAACGAAGCGTATTATTGATAAGTAATAACAAATGAGGTGTCAATAATATTTATTTTTCTATCCAAAACCCGAATTTATTTAATAATAATTTTATCAAATACTCTAGATAGGGTTGACCCTTAGCCTATTCTTTGAAGATTCTCTATTTATATTCAGTCGAATTTAGTAATTATTACTGCATTGCCTAGAGGATAGGATCTACCCTGAGTCTATGCGTCTGTGAATTTTACCATTTTATACTCACTTGGACTCGGTCATTATCACTGCATTGTCTAGAAGCCAGAGTGGACATTAAGTCTATTGGTCTGTGATTTTTAGCATTTAATATTAATACCAGCAGTATAAAGAGCAAAGGTCAATTGTTCTATATTTGATAGAAATCTTATAATTCGTGATTTTATAATATCAATATTACACTTTTAACAAAAGGAGATTCTTTACAATACTAAAGTTTAGTTTTCGTAATGCAAATAAAAGATCGATGAAGACAAGTGTTCGATGCAACAGAGAGAAACAAATTTCAAATAGAATTTATAAAGTTAATTCCTTTTTTCGAAATTTCTGGAATTTATTTCGGACTTTTCAAAAAATACCCTTTTTCAGAGATTCTAGAGAAGTCTCTTTCTTAACCAGAGAATAGATTGTGAGCCTTGATTCCGTTGATAATAGGCTATTCCAAATTAACTGAATTCTCTTTTTTTAAAGGCAGTTTCTCTAGCAAATTGACACTGTAGACCGTCTCAGTATTTTACAACAGTAATATTTGAATTCTCAGTCGTAATCAGAGTGCAGTTCTATTTTCCTAAAATAAAGAGCTAAAGCGTTTATGCGCGCAAAAATATTCTCTTTCAGATTCTCTCCATAAAAATAGAGTACTCTGTGTGGACCACGTCAATCTTATTCTGCTTAGATATTAGCACAATTAAAGGTAGCATCCAGTGCTCCTAAAATGTTCACCTAAATGGGAATTTGTGACAATAATGTTGATGATAGATCCCCTCGTTCACTCTCAACGTTTCTTCTAAAATCTTCGCGGTTCGCCCCTCGCGAGTAGTGACATGCTCGTTTTGAGTATATGTATATATATATAATTAGAAATTTGTCATAAAGACCACCGCAGGATTTCGGCGGGAACAGATGCTAATCTAAAAAAACTGCACTTGCTCCCAGCGAAATCGCGGTAGAATTTCAGCTACAACCACGTCTCACGACCGTTAGATAGGTGGCTACAATCTGTAACGGAATCAATACGACGATCCGGCAAAAGCCTCTAATTCCGCTGATCGATCGCATTACTAATATCTATAACTATCTTTGATGATGTCATTGTTGTTCCCACGAGAAGCTAGGGAAAAGGGTTCGTCCATCCTTGCAGAGCCCCGCATGCAAGAATAAGACTGCGTACTCTGCGTGTTTTATATAAAAAAAACACATCTTGCTCGTGAAGAATAATTTCACAAAAAAGTTCGCAAATCCTAATCAAAACGCAATTTTTTTATTTTCGTAAAGGCCAACGTCGCAATATGTAACACGCTGTTCAGATTGCTTTTTTTAAGCAGCTTTAATTGTTGAATCAGAATTTCTTGTTCCTTTTTTTTGCCAACAAAGACAAAATTTAGAATTACAATAAAATTATTGATCCTAGTACGAGGGTAAATCAAATATTAACCGGAATTCTTTTTTAATATTTATTTATTTATAAAACAATACAAAAATACTATTGATTATTTTTCTAAATAGTCTCTTTCACGCTCTGCACATTTTTTCCAGCGGTTTGGAAGCTTGTTAATTCCTTGCTCGTAGAAACTTTGAGGTCGAGTCATCAACCAATTGCACACGAATTCCTCAACATCTTGATTGTTGTCAAATCGCAATCCTCCAAGTGCATCTTTCATCGGCGCAAACAAATGATAGTCACAGGGTGACAAATCTGGGCTGTATGGAGGTCTTTTGAGGTCGAGTCATCAACCAATTGCACACGAATTCCTCAACATCTTGATTGTTGTCAAATCGCAATCCTCCAAGTGCATCTTTCATCGGCGCAAACAAATGATAGTCACAGGGTGACAAATCTGGGCTGTATGGAGGATGCTCAAGGGTTTCCCAATGCATATCCTCCAGTTTTTGTTTCGTTTCACCCGCCGTATGTGGCCTGGTATTGTCATGAAGAAGGATGACGTTTCTGATAGGGTTACCGCGTCTTTTGCTTCTGTAAGCGGCTTTTGCTGCCTCCAGCAGCTGGCAGTAGTAGGCAGCGTTAACCGTACGTTGATCATGTAGGAAATCAATGAGCAACACTCCTCTGTAGCCAAATAGACGGTCGCGAGGACCTTACCGGCTGAGAGACGGGTTTTGACTTTCACAGGACCGGCTTCGTCTTTCCTTCGCCATTCTTTACTCGCCATCTTGGACTCGG
>NC_046663.1:140870924-140879044 GCF_010883055.1 Belonocnema kinseyi
AATACACTACATTACAAGAACCTACACTGTGAGAGTGCTTGCGATTGGCTAAGAAAAGTATTTGTAAAATTCCGGTTTATATTTGATCCGCCCTCGTATTTTGCTATCCAAAAATGAGTCACCATGGTTAATACGCGAGTGATAAAAGGGGATTGAATGTGCCAAGTATTGTGTAGGTATAGAATAATAAAATATCTTTTTCAGAATATTCTGCTTTCACACAGGAGCATCTCGATTATGCCTGTTTACAGATTACATCCATTTTACACTGTAGCAGTTCAGTACCTGGATTTGGAACGCCTGTCCTTCGTTCTGTCAGCCGACTTGCTTCGCGAATGGGACTTTCCTCGTGAGCTTTTGCTGCCCGATCGAGAGCGGCTAAGACTGCGACTGTAAGAACGCCTGCTGCAATCTCTGTCGCGACTACGTGACCTGGACGGGGATCGAGAAACCAAATTACATATGGCATAATTGGCATAGAGGTATCCCAGAGTCACCGTTCTAGACACCTCATCCATGTGCCATTCAGCTTCCGGCACGGTTTTCACATCTTCGCTTGGGGGTTAATTCCTTCGGGACCACCCCTGGACAATTATCCACGACTGCCTATTTATTTTTGTAACCCTATTCAGCAGAAACCCTTGGTACAGGGACCCTCTATCCGCAACCCGAGGACGCGTTCGGTGGCTTTGTTATTAGCCCTTCGGGTCGATTCGAGAGAAATATATATATATATATATATATATATATACTAGTTAAGCTTGCACAATATTAACTACTTGCGTTTCGACAAAATGGGATATCGATTTGTAAATTCGCAAAATTAAATAAAAACTGTCCTCCTTACCCGCTATCTAGATATCAAATTATAGGTGTTACTGCTCATCGGAGCGACAGAGAGCGCTTTCCTTAAATGCCCTATTAATTTTCAAAGCATCTATCTATACATTTTCGGAACGATCAAACAATATTAAGATGCCGGTAATCGATATCAATCCATATTGGTACCATTCTAAGGGGAGATAATAATTTCAAATCAATTTATATTTTACTTGACTCTCACCAAATTCCAATAGCTATAAAACTGCCCGGTATTGATTGTTGACATTTGAATTCAATAAGCAATATTGGTGTAGGCATTATTTGTTTCTAATTCTTAATTAACAATTCCAGTAAGGAAGTTTTCAAATTCTATAATCTTATAGCATATTAAAAATTAAAACTTGAAATAAAGCATAACTTTTGCAGAAGGGTTTGACTGTCATCATGGGAATAATAAATTTTATAAGCTAAATTGAAAGTCTAATTTGAAATTGACATTAGCCCTACATATTCCCTACCGATAATTCGACGAGGCTAACCGCAATCAAGAATATATAGCATTCTCCGTCAACTTCTTGTACGATTAAGAAGTTCGTTAAGAAAAAAAGACGATGCTTTTCGGGCCGCTGATCAAAAATCTCATTTAACAACTAGCTCTTCCGTAAAAACAAACCAACCCCAGAATTAATCGTTATCGAATCCAGTGATGATGGAATTGCCATTGAATCCGAAGATGGAAGTATTAGGATGGGTATAAAGCACTCGGATGTCGAGGACGAAACCTTTAAGGAGATTCTGACTCGGAAATGATGTGACATTGCAAACTCGACTGTCTATTTTAGACACTGCCCCTTTTAAGTAGGATCTAAACTAGGACCATGATAATTATGGAGTTAACAACGGAAGGGCAACTCTTACGGATATCTTCCTCAAGTCTGGTTCTCCCCCTCCCCCTTTTAAATGTACAATATTTTGAAATGAAATCGAAGGTCTTGCGGAAGTTCAGTCACTATAAAGCGGATCGGTAAATAATATACCTCAGAGCATCGTTAAAGCATTCATCTACTTCATATTCCATTTTCAATCAAGATTATACTTAGAGACTAGGGTGTTTATTTTCGGACTAATAATAGACTATTAAATTGTATAGATGTTTATTGTTTCTTCCTTTTTTTGTTAATTGTAAAATTAGAAATGCTTGTTCAATGATCTGATGAGTGATTGTAAATAAAACACTGTGAGAGAGATATTAACCGCGAGTGACATACAACCCTTGATCATGTTGTCGATGGATTCGATTGCGATGACATAGATCTAAATTGAGTATTTAGAGATGAAAGGTTATAGTGATCAATCTATACTAAAAACAAATCATATTGTAAGTGATTTCAATCAAATTATTAATAGAAATTTTAATCCGGCTTCGACCCGAATCTGATTGTCCTTCATTGTGAAAATTCTTGAGCTGGATAGTCAGCTTTGTAAACTTACACCGGAGATAATTAAATTTTTATTTTCTAACATTCAGACACCTGTAAATGAAACAGCACCCATAATAAATGTGAGTGCTGAAATGGCTACGACCCTTGAGGGCATGACCCTTTAACAAAGTACATTTCAAATCCCCACGTTCAACGGTAGAAAGCCTGTACTAAAAGAATTTCTACAGGATGTCGCCAATGGGGCAGTATATGTTATGGAATCAACAGAACCATCGTTTATAAAAATCGTTCTCAGTAAATTAAAGGGAATTTCGCACGAAAGTATATGCGATACAAAAATTCAGAAGATTATAAGATCTAGTTACCCATTTAAAAAATCGTTTTGCTCCTACTAAGAAGTACCAATGGTAATTTGATGCCATCGAATTTGTGTATGAAGCAGACTGAGAGTGTCAGTGATTATTGTGATATAGCCTTCGGGCTTTTTAGAGGAGCAAGGCATTCCTTAGAAAAAATTATACAGAATTAATTCGTATGATTGCTATCCTGATAAAGCGAGTCAAAGATTGCGTTCTTGATGCGTTTATCTGTGGATTACCGAATGAAATGTTAACATTTGTCGATTAAAGAAACCCGCGAGACATTAATGAAGCTTATTAAGATGCTTTTCACGTGGAGAAATAACAAAAATACGCTGAAAAGGCTTGTATGGCTTCGGCCTCTATCTATCACTTTACACGACAGCATCGAACTTCCGAAAGGTGCAGATCACCTAGCCCGTACTTTAGGCAGCTGGAAGACGTTGACAAGTATAAAAGGCCAGAGAAAGAGACAATGGGAATGCAATCGTTTAACCTGACGTACTTTCCTCCGTTTTACCCACCTTTTTCTAATCAAACTCCCATGTACCCTCATCCATATCCACTACAATTACAGTATCCCTCAACGTATCCTCTCAATTTCGGGTATTCTTTTTCCTTACAGTATCCCACTGCAATGAATCATACAACCAATAATTCTTCTTGGCCTCCACGTAGTCTACAAAATGGGCCGAGACCGATGTCACCTAGGCCTGCAACTTTAATCTACTCTCAGGCTCGTTCTCATAACGTCTTAACAAGACCAATATCAAAATAGCGTCCCAAGAAAGTAAAATTTTTACATAACCAAAACGAGTCTAAAGAACAGAATACCTAAAGGAAGAATCTCCCATCATCCAACTAACCGTGTGTGAGTTTCGTGAATGAAGAGCTTTTCCGTTGGTAGATCCGGGTTCAGACCCTAAATAATTTACATAAAAACTTTGCCCCGATCGAATTGGCAGAAATTAAAATATAATATAGTTTAAGGCCTGTTGATAAAAGAATCTTGATTAGTACTAGTGCAAAAAGTCAAAAGTTTCCGAGGTAGGCGGGGCTTAACGCGAAAAATATGACCAGAAACGAATCTAATGTCCCGCTTGAAACTTGAAGACGAAGTAATTTCGAATTGGCATAACTTGGTAAAGAAAAAGGGTAATTGAACACTGCGACTCGCAAATTAAAGAGAAAGAGCAGTACTATATGATACAACTAAAGAAAAAATCACAGAAAATGGTGTGCCTTCCGTACATAACCTCAAAAGTAGCAAACAACGTCATTTTTTAGGTACATGATCTCAAATATCTTAAAATCCTAACGTGGTAGGCCAATTCTAAACCTGGATTCGGATTCTACATAAAAAATTAATTCGGAAATGAAAATTAATTCGTCAGTGCAACCAACAAATGCAAGACATGTTATTAGTCCAGCCATTTAAGATAAGACTAAAGGTCAGTCCAACCAATAAAGGCAAGATATGTTATTAGTCCAGTCGGTTTAGACGAGACTATAAATCAGTCCAACCAACAAAGGATGAATGTGTACAGTCGGTTAAGAAAATACTATAAATCAGTCGAACCAACAAAGGAAAGACATGTTATCAGTACAGTCAGTTAAGACAAGACTATAAATCAGTCCAACCATTCAAGGAAACACATGTTATTAGTCCAGCCAGTTAAGGCAAGACTATAGATTAGTCCAACCAGCAAGTGCAAGACATATTATTAGTTCAGTCAGTTAAGATAAGCTTGTCTACGCTGGCTTTTTATGCAAGCGGGTTTCGCCAATGGCTTGTTAATGTCTGTGACCTGCATGAATGAAATTTTCAAGCAATGCTGTCGTAGGATATTTAATCCGCTGTGAATGATGCCATGCATATCCTAAATGCCATAATATGCTCGCAATCTGACCACAAGTACCGAAGGTTCCATCTACAGTTTTCCAAAGTTTTAAAGTCTTCTTCAATGTATGCTATCCATTGTTGGTATTTGGCAACATTTCTGAATCGGGAATACTGGCGTAATTTAATGAGTCCACGTTCATCTAATAGTTCGTCTATTTGACACTGTTTAGACTAATGGAAACAGTTCCTTCAAAGAATTTAAAAACGGGTTTTATATGACCATTGCGCGCCTTTACTGAACACTTTGTCTTTTTAATTATTCTCGAGTCATTTGCAGTTTGAGTATCAAGTTGACGTTGACCTAGCTGTATAAGGGCGGGCATTTTATGATTGATGCCCAAGTTTGCGAGTAAAGGTAAAACATCTCTGCAGTGACGATCTACTATAATAGATATGTAGTATGTATCCATATGGAGCTAGAACAAGGGCTGGCTTAATTAAATGACGTCCCTTATGCTTTCAGTATGGCTGCCTTAGTGCTATGAAGTTGCTGAATTTATGCCTATATACATACGTTCCATCGATGTATGCAATTGCAACAGGATCATTAAGGTTAGGATTATAAAGCCTAGTTACAGAATCCGTAACATGTCTTTCTATGTGTTATTCTCTTTTAATTGCGTTTAATCCAATGTTGTGAGCAACAAAACGTAACATCAGTGGTATTCGCGCGGTAGCAATAGTCATACTAACAGCTTGCCTACTACTAAACCGAAAAATGTCTTTTAAAAAATCATGGGATAAGTTTTGACGCATTTTACATAAAAAGGTAAAGAGATCCTTTTTTCTCATATAACGAACGTTACCACTAGGTTCAGGCACAGGATCACAATATGTGTACAGCTCTCTAAACTGATCACGTGTTATTAGACTAATGGCTCTGAATTCATCTTCTGAAAAGCATTCTTTATTGACAAAATCAGACTCATCAATTCTGGCTGATTGACGTAAACTCTGCAAGAAATTCTACAGTTCTGTGGCGAATAAACGACAAGGCCGATTTACGAATTGTAAACCATTCAATAAAATATGCGGTATAAAACCTTTAATGTCTAAATGCTGAAAACAGCAGCGAGCTGATTTGGGGACGTAGATATTTTTTATAATAAAAATATTAAGTCGGTACTCGACAGAAATTCTTTCACGATCTTCTGATCGATTGGAAAATATGCAAGAACCATGCCTCTTGTGCTTAATTACATTTAGTCTTAAGAGCATGTGACACAGCTAAGTACCAATATTACGGACTTCACTTTTTCAGTTCATTGAATGTTTTTTTGAACCTAAGAACTTTTTTTGTGAATAAAATATCGAGCTGAAACTTTGTAAAATGTATTAGAGTACAATAAAGTACGTTTAGGTACTCCATTTTGGTAGGAACTTCACTGAAAATTATTTCATCTTTTTTCTGAACCTCGAAATTTTTTGAACGTTCAAACTTTTCCTATACATAAAATATCGGTCTCAAACTCTGAAAAATTCAAGAGCCGAAAGAAAACTACGGTTAAGTACAAAGTTTAATAATAAAAGATGTAAAAAAAATTTCAACTATCAATTCCATCGGCATCAGCCGGTAACGTTGTACACGAAAATACGAACCCTCTAGAGCCTCGTCTAGTGGCCGCCAGGGTTCGTATTTTCGGTAACAACATTACCGGTTGAGGCCGATGGAATTGATAGTAAAAATATTTTTTTTTACATCTTTTATTATTAAAATTTGTACTTAAACGTAGTTTTCTTTCGGATCTTGCATTTCTTAAAGTTTGAGACCGATATTTTATGTACGAAAAAAGCCCTTAGGTTCAAAAAAACATTCAGTGAACTGATAAAGTGAGGTCGGTAATACAGGTATTTAGCTGTGTCACATGCACTTAAGCCTTCTTCATTCTGTTCTACTTCATATATTTCCGTGTTAATACTTCAATTGCAATTTACACATATAGGAGTATTATCTTGTATCTCTTTAAGAGGATGATTGAGATAACCACGACGAAGAATTACGATCTGACACATTTGCGCATCCAGATCTTCAGAAATACGCACCATTGCGCGAGGCTCTAATCGAGCATTACATACATAACATTGTATTATGTTTCGTCCTGCCATGTTAGTTTTAATTCAGCAAGTATTATGCAAACGTATTATGCAAACATAAAAACTTACGTGTACATCCGCAGTTTAACAAATGCGATGTAGATGCATGTATCTATTGAACCATGTATCTATTTCGAAATAGTCTATCTATTGTACGATGTATCTATTTCGAAGTAGTCTATATTAAGGAATGAGAACAAATGGAACTAAGAATTTCCTGAGACAAGCACAAATGATGAAAAAGTTCAAACAGCGAATTTCATGAACAAATTACAGTATAAGTGATCGTCTTATGTTTCACAACTGCATGAAATTTAGAAACAGATGATAAATGCGCGTGATCGTCTTATTTTTCACAACTGCATTAAATTCAGAAACAAATGACATTGTGAGTGAGCGTCTTATGTTTAAGAACTGCATGAAATTCAGAAACAAATAACAACATGTCTAATCGTCTTTTTTTCACAACCGCATGAAATTCAGAAACAAATGACAATGCGAGTGAGCGTCTTATGACTGATAACATGTCTTGCCATTGTTGTTTAGACTGATCTATAGTCTTGTCTTAACCGACTAGACTAAAAACATGTCTTTCCTTTGTTGGTTGGACTGATTTATAGTCTTGTCTGAACTGACCGGGCTAATAACATGTCTTTCCTTTGTTGGTTGGACTGACCTATAATCTTGTCTTAAGTATCTGGACTACAAAATATCTCTGGTATTCCAAAATTTCTTTTGCCTTAATTATTTTTAAAAATATTCACATCGCCAGTGCAGTCTCAGGACTAATCGACAGTCTTGTATTAATTGACTGAATTGTCTTCCACCTTTAATATTTCGAACAGTATTTACAGATCCAGGACAGCGCTATGATTTCGCCTATTATTACCAGCACCGTGCTATTTTGTGGTCCTTATTATCTAGACTGGTCTTACTAGTGTTTCTAGTATGGTCAGTGATTGCGCTGATCATAGTTTGTTAAAAAATCTGCACCTCATCTTCAAGTTTTAAGCGGGACATTAGATTCACTTGTGGTCATATTTTCCGCGTTCATAGATATATATCCATATATCTCAAAAACCGAAGAATTAGTCGTCTTTAAAACACAACACATTAGTAATTATATCCAGCCCTATTACCCCGACACCTTTTGTTGATAACGAATCTCAATTAGCCAGAAAAAAATTACGAAAGAAAAGTAGAAGCGCTGATGAAATTTACATAGGGGAAGGAATAGTAAAACATAACAATGGTGTATGCTACTTATACGATTGCAACACACCTAAACGCGATAGGAACTTCGATATACAACCACAGGAAATCATGCATTTCGAATACTGCGAATCACTAGGAGCGAGTCAGTAGCTTATACGTAGTTCAATTAAATGAAATTGAAAAGAGCTTGGTTTTTGCTTTGGCTAGGAACTTCCAACTTAAAAGTGGAACACTTGTCAGGTCAAAATAACCATAAGTTCACCCGTGATGTTTATTTATGTATAA
>NC_046663.1:140879144-140896204 GCF_010883055.1 Belonocnema kinseyi
GTGTCGCCTCTCTTTCTTTGTTGCCGGCTTGTTCTAGCTGTGGTAGAGTAGGCGCTCCGCTTACATAGCCCCTTTTACGGAGTAATTCAGCATGGTTTCGCAAACGTTGCTGCGAAAAGTGCGATAGCTCCGGGTGTTTCTCGCACCACGGAGCATGCAGCCGTGCCATGTAACCCCATTCACGGGCCACACTCGCATCGTAGCAGTCTAGCAAGTCGTGATTCAGTCGCTCTGTCCACCCAAAGGTCACGATATCCCGCTGATCCATCGCATTGAATCCATTTTCATTGGCTCCCCCAGCTCTAGATTGGTCGGCATTGTTGGCCGACCCATTGTCGGGAGCCCTGCGCGTTCTGTTGTTTTGAACCGCACTTACTACAACTATGTTTGGTGTTGTCATTGTTGTTCCCACGAGAAGCTAGGGAAAGGGTTTCGTCCATCGTTGTAGAGCCCCGCATGCAAGGATAAGGCCGCGATACAGTACAATCAAATAGGGCTAGAATTTCATAAAAGTATTTATAAATTTTTAGAAAATCACGCAAAAGTAGTCAAGCCGTTGGCCGATCTGTTAAAAAAAGATTAAAAATTTGTTTGGGGTCAAGAACAGGAAATGGACAATATGGATATTACCATTGTCTGCTATTAAAAAATAATGACATATATAGAACAGCGTTATGACACAGGAGGAAAATAATGTCTTACCGTACAATATACAGTCAATAATTTCCGACCTTATCTATATGGCACGAAATTCATTCTTGCCTGCGATCACGAAGTGGTCCACTGGATTACTTACGCAGATAACCCTGCACCGCGGCTCATTCGCTGGAGATATAAACATAGATATTATCAATTCACAGTCGAACACAACAACAAACATCAAAATTCCGATGTTTCTGAACAACCCTCTATTCCACCTACTGAAAACAACAGAGAGAATAAGCTGATCTAAGAAACACATTCTGTTTTAACGATAAATCTTCGCCGCCACTTAAATCTAAACTAACTAAGGCGAACGGCCCAAAAAGAGATAGACCGTTAACTTGTTCTCAAGCCTCACAATTATTACAGACATCCACAAGTTCAAGAACAGAGACCAGAAGTCAAAAGCTAAATTGTTTGGCGAAGAGAACCACCTCGCATAAAATCAAAGGAAAATTTTTGGTAGGAAAGGCCGCCCTTAAACCATTGCAAATCGCGTTAGCTTTGCAAGAACAACCTGTGACTCAAACTGCAAAGGTTAGCTGCCAAAGAAAGAGATTACCTAGAAATTCCACTGCGGATGATTTGGATAAATCATACCAGCCTCCTGCGCATCACATAGAGTCAGTTTTTTACCAAAGTTCTATAGCAACTAGACTAAAACAACGGCCACGTACAAGAGACGGGCTTAAAATACTTGTTCACACTCGAAAAATTCGTCCTCTGAGTCTAGTGAGGACTACGGCGCACCAGTTTATAGCAAGCACTACAACTGATTCCCCAGGCTCATACCTACTGTTGTAACTCCTTCAAAAGAAGTTTCTGCTAAAATTGCGCCAGCGTGTTTACCAAATCCATAGTACCCGGCTAAATTCAGCCAGCCAATTGACGTTTATATAAATAGAGACTGTATTTAAAATCATAAATTAGAACCAGAAGGAAGCATATGTGTATGGTTTGGCCCTGATCATCCCTGGCATATCTCAATGCCTGTGAAAGGGCGGCAAACTAATAATTATACCAAAATACAGACAGCGACAGCTGCAGCGAGAAAAGCCGTTGAAAATGGCATTAGTAAATTAAGGATATTTACAGATTCATAGTTTCATATTCATTGTTATACTAAATGGATACCTACTTGGAAAACCAATGGGTGGGAGACCGCCCATCGGAAGACAGTGGTCAATAAAAAAGAATGTAAAGAACTACGGAAAGCTTTAACTCCCACGAAAATAACATGGAATCATGTTCCTGGACATTGCGATCCCGTTATTGCCATTTTTGAATTACTAATTGAAACATTTTATGTTAATCCTTAATACTTATGGTGAAATGAGCAAAAAGGGCCAAACTTTAGTCACCGCTTCAGGGAAATACAGGGTATATTAAATAGTTGTCAAACATAATCATTTCGATGATAACGACTGTGTAGAGGTCCAATCGGAAAACACTAGGACTCGACCAACGCGGAACGTGTCGGATTGCTAACTCAAGCAGACTGTTGGGTGCATTATCACATAAAAGCATAAGGATTCCGAGGTCGTCTACTTGCTATAACAATATGTCACGGAAAATTAGAGGTTGCTCCAGTGGATAGTTGTCTTCAAATCATATCCGAAAATAATGATATCATACTTGGGGGGCACATGGGCGTAAAAAACATACCGACGGATACGCGAAAGATATACCTGGCCAAATTTACGAAATAATGTACAAGATCATATCAGAAATTGTAAAAGCGACCTAGAGAACAAACTAGAACAGGCACGTACTTGAGAACCTATTCTGATAACCTACACTCCATCGGGAGTGTTCGCTAAGGTTTCTCTAGACACTCGTATCTTTACGGATTTACCACCTGGGGATATCAGCCCCAGACTAACCGTTCACATGAGCAGATGCACATAGTACTCACAGATTGCATAAAACACTATGCGGAGGGCTTTGACGATTGGGGTTAATTGTTACCTTTTGCGATGCTTGTATATTAATACTTCCGTACACGAATCTGTCAATTATACACCGTTTGAATTAGTTTGCGGACGAATAGCACGAATACGTAGGTCATTCACACCTGCAGAAAAATTAAAAACATACGGTTCTTCATCTTCGGGATTTCATTATTCGACTAAATGGATTTCAAGAGATTTCCGCAAGGAATGTAATTCAGGGTAAAAAACGTTCAAAATTGCGTTATGATAAAACAGCACGACCTTCGAATTCTGCTATTGATGATAGAGTAATTGTTTTTAAAGATATCCGCAGAAATAAATTCGACAAACGGGCTGTTGGTACTTCTACTACAGTGGGCTTTACGGAAAATCATGAGGTGATCCTTGAAGCTGACGATGGTACGAGATTCACGAAACATGCCGACAAACTTTTAGTCACATACTACTGATTGCATTATTGTGCTATTTACCGTGATCGCGCCTATGTTTGTCACTCTTCAAGATTGTGAAGAATGTCGAGTGATAAGAATCCTCATTACCCAGTAAGGATATGATAAAACGGAAATATCACAGTGGTGGTAATTTTTATTGATAATTAGCACTAAGCAACTAACTATACATCAAATCGTTGATAAGACTTATAAGAAATCAATTCCTTAAGGTATTCATAATTGATCAGCCAGTGACGTTATTTATTTAATAAAGCTTGGGAAATTCTGTCATCACCCCTACCCATTCTTAAATAGCATTTGACTTCTTCATGTATCTGTGTGAGATTCCATGGATATGTCGACAAGCCTTTGGTCACTTACAATTATAAAAATTGTGATTATCTGCCGGTTGCTTATTTTTCACTGTCATTGATGAATGACTGGTGCATTGCTCAGATTCTTTCATTGCCTTCGACAATTTTCCGGAATTAAAAATATAAATATATTTTCTACCCAATTTTCTGACTCTGCTGTCCTTCTTCTACGTTCCTTCGATCAACCGCGCTACTGCAGAGGACTCCTACAAGAATCTTTGGTTTCAGACTAGCAGTGGAATATTCTACAAGCATTCTGTACCAGTGCCTCGAGCAGGCAGTCATTATAGGGTCAATATCTTCCTGCATGTAACTAACCTTGACGAGTCATTCGCAGAATGGCAGGCAAAGCTGCGTACTTTGCTAAAATATTGTAGACCGATGCACAAAATTAACTGCAGCAAAATCATCGCGTTCTATCATCTACAATCCAAATTAGATGCTGTCGAAAGACTTCGAAGAGGCACAGATCAAGAAACTGACGTAGAACAACCCCCATGTTCTGAATCATAGGTGGGATCGATGGACCCGTAGCGGGATTGCTAAGGTACATCCATGGACATGAAATGGATTTAAAAATCAACGAGCTTTACAATGTGCAAGCTAACTTATCCAATCTGATAACTAAGCAAACACACATCATCCGATCACAACTATAAAATATATACGTGGCTCCTAGAGAACACAAAAAGCAACAGGAACAGTTTCATAATACACTATTTCGAATTATTCACACGGTTAATGGAGACCGACAAGAGATCAACGAAATCAGTCTCACATCTGCATTAACCAGAGTATTGCGTGGCTTGAAAGCTGGAATAGATGAGCATATTCATTCTACAGATCGAATTATGAATGTCATCCATGCCCCAAGGATGGGAGCACTTCATCCTTCACTCTGACGGCGGAACAAATTCAACTTATATTTCGAGACTTTCAGGATCATGTACCTATGTTAACTTTTCTAGTGTCTGGACCACGGTTGTATATAAAAATTTGTCATTCCGTCGACCAGTCAAGATAAGACAACGCAGTATCTACTAATACAGGGATCTTATGCAGCAGCAAGTTTACTTACAATGCTAATATTGGGTTACCTTGACCGTACTAAATTATTATTTCTCCTGATTAGTTCTTGGACCAGCTTTAATCGCAAGTCAAGGAATCAGGGAATCAATAAGGAGAGGATAC
Source organism: Belonocnema kinseyi (assembly GCF_010883055.1). Taxonomy (NCBI): domain Eukaryota; kingdom Metazoa; phylum Arthropoda; class Insecta; order Hymenoptera; family Cynipidae; genus Belonocnema; species Belonocnema kinseyi. The sequence goes on from NC_046663.1 coordinate 140,883,795, forward strand.
AAGTGATATCGAGTGTTAGTCCAATCCAAGAGCGAATAAACTGTTTAGAACATTCGCTACACCTAGAGGAATTGAAAAGCCATGACGAGAGGAAATCAGTCACTTCATCTGAAGGAAGATTTAAGCACCAATCACATTCCACCTCAATTGATACCATTGAAACTTTGACCAAACAGAAAGTTACCCTGTGATCAAGGGTCACAATGCCAAAACAAACATTACGGCCGACGTAAAAACTGACTTATACTCTTACTGCTAAGATGCGCCATGGATTATCAGTGTCAGCAACATATCAACATTCGCCTGCTGAATCAGATTTGGAGGAGAGTTTAGTGTCATGATCAATGGTGTAACATGGAAATGAAGTCCCTTAAAAGTATTGGAATGGATGAATGGATGGATGTTATAATTGAACGATTATAAAATAAATTTAAGGACTGTCTCGTGGACAGATGTATTTATAAGAAACCTAGTCAAAAATGTTCAATGTAAGCTCGTTTGGGAAATGATATGGTTTAAAGAGGTTTCATTTTATTGATTAATGCTGTAGGTATACCTATGTGTGTAATTTATCAAACATAGCAGCTTTTGGGCGTACCAGATGCGAATTATATTGATGTTCATTTAAGAAGTCAACTCAAACATCTATCTATAAATTATGGGAACGATTAAACAAGACTAAGATTTCGGTGATCGATAGCAATCCATATTGGTACCATTCTGAGGGGAGATAATTACGATCAAATCAATTAATATTTTACTTGGCTTTAACAAAATTTGTATAGTTATAAAACCGCCCGGTATTCTTTGTTTATTTTCGAAATCAATACGTGATATTGTTGTAGGCACTATTTGTTTCTAATTCTTAATAAACAATTCCAGTTAGTCGTTTTCTAAATTATAAAAACTTATACTTTATTCAAAATTAAAATCTGAAATAAAGCATAACTTTTGCAGAAGGGTTTGACTGTTGCTCTCTATCATGGGAATAATCAATATAATAAGCTGAATTAATTGTTTAATTTTAAATTGGCATTAGTGCTCGTGCACTGAAAAATTGCTTAGGTGATACTTTATCAGCATCAGTATTTTTGAAGTCACGCCAAATCCTGCTGTCGTTCCCACAGCAGTCAGCAGGATTATAAAATTTCGAAATTGCAAAAATCCCTACCAATAATTTGAAGAGGGTAATCTCAACGATGAATTCATAGCATTCTCCGTCAGCTTTTTATACGATCTAGATGTTCCGTAAGAAAAAAAGGGAACATGCTAAATGTTCTCGTGCCCCGTTCGCTTTTTCTCTTACGCGCGCGTCGTAACGGTTGCCCCGAAGTTTCCAAGCTGAAAACGGGTAGTGTAAGTGACTTTTTGGACGTTAACTGGATAAATGCAAAAATCGTGCAAAATCAGCTTAGTGTAAGAAAGTATTCACTCGTGAATCTCATGAATCCATAATGCTTCATAATGCCTTTTACGCTCGCTTATTTGGCTTTACTCTCGCTTTCGCGCTATCGCTCGTGCCTCCTCGCTCGCACTTGCGTTCCTTAATAATGCTTAATTTGTGTTAAACTGGCTTGTTTTATAAAGATTCGCTCGGATTCACATGAAAGATTCCAGAGTGAATAGCCCTTCGGCTTAGTGCACTCAGTTCAGTCCGAGAGTAAATAAATGTATTCAAAAGACTAGAAAAACGAGTGACTTGTGCATGATTAATTCCGATTAATAAGTCCACATCGGTGTATCCAGAATGATCCGACGTAATAAACTGTATTTTAGCATCGTCAAAATACGCGGGCGGCCGTCGCGACGTGTTGTGTGTGAGTGAAGACGGTGGCTTGAAGGTCAGGCGGTAGGTTTAGGTAATTAAATTTTATGTCATCGATTATGTTCTAAATTATTAAACTTGAGTTGCTTCTTGGGACCATATGCATTCAAGCTTACAGATTTATTTATCGACCCTTATATCCATCAGAAACGTAGGACGATATCGCAAATACGTATCGGGGAAGCAGAGGTCAAAAACGAAATTCCACACCAAAATGAAATTAACATTTGAGAAAATTCTCAAATAATTGTCTGATTACATCATTAAAGTACCTGCGCTTCTGCAATTATTTTACTTTGCATTCTAAAGTTTGTTTTTTCACGTATCACTTTGTTCAACCAACTTTTTGTTCACAAAAACCACATCAGGAATATTTTCACATGCATTTTTGCGTTCTTATTTCCAAGAGTCCTCAAAAACCACACGCACATTTATTGTATCAGCGATGAAAAAATGTTATTTTATTTTTAAATCATGCAGGATACGATAAATAATCAAGATGCAAAACTGTTCAGCTCAAAACGATGCACGAAAATACCTTTAAACATTTCTTTATCAAGTTTGACTGAGCTATATTTTTAGGCGTGCGTGGTGACATTTAAGACTCTATGATTCAACTGTATGTCTAAAAAGCGCAAGAAACAATCAAATTGACCCTAATAACCAAACGTTTGGGTACATCATCGACATGTAGAAAAGTGACCGAACACATTGTGGGGAGAACGGAAATGAGATTAGGAGAAGGCGAAAACATTTGAAAGGTATGCCTTTTTCAATTCCTGGACTGTCTTATGCACGATCCTGTGCTTCATCAAGCTCCCCTCAACAAAAATGCTCTCGCCAAATCAGCTTTATCTAGAAAGAGATAGGTTCACCTCTTATATGTTTTCTCTCTCTCTCTGTCTAAAGCCCATTTCCGTGCTCAACACAGCGTTGTCGGTCCACTTCTATATGTCGATGGGGTACATTTACTCACATCGTTTGAAAATGCATACTTCACTTCAAAGACGAATACCTGTGCAGAAACTGAATATGCTACTTTGCGAGTAGAATAATTTCAAATATTAGAAAATATTGTCTCTAATTTGTCTTAACTGAAATTATTTTCATGATCGTGTTAAAAAAGATATAGGATCGAAGTTGAATACTCTATGAAGACCCAATTAATAGGCCCTCACTGGGTTGCCTACTGATCACCTCGCTAGCTGAGCGTAACGTTTCTGCTTACGCCCTCCATAGATTGCCATTTTAGGGCCTCGATAGAAAATAGGAAATCTAGACAGGACCTTTTAAGAACTCAGTTATCATTTCTACCCGGGAACCTCAAATTTTGTCTTTGAAGCAAAATGTGTTATAGTTAGAATTATACAATTTTGTATAAGAACTATTATTATTGATTAAATGAAGGATTTTGTTGCATAATTAAGTCCTTTAAGAATATTTATTACAAGCCTGCTGAAGAGTAGAACAAATTGTCACTCGCCAAACATGACGTAATGTGTGAAGAGTTTCTTAGCCATCCATTTCTTATACCTAATTTGTCCCATATTAAACTTTAAATTAAAGAAGAAGTCATATCTGGTCATCACAGAAAAAGCGAATGATAAAATTTCTTGCAGGTAGTTTTTTAGAGGGATAAGGTTTTATTCACACAACTATTAACTATTAATAACACTATTCGGGTAGAGCTTATACTGTGAAGTTTATCCTTCGTTTTTTCTGTGATCAATATACCCACCTTCTAAAGAACGTAGAGTATCACCATACCATCTTCGACTTGATCGATGTATAATTGCATTAAATTTACTGTCAACTTTATTTTGGACATATATTGCTATAAAAGTAAGTATATACACAATTTAAGCCAAGTAGCACACGAAAATAACCTGTCGAGGGTCAGCAGAGAGAAAGCCTAGATTTTTCCAGCTAGAAAAGCTGGCTGCGGCCTTGTAAGAGCCAATATTTAGTTTAGGCACAAAGAGGCAATTTCTACCCGGGTAGCGGAGCAACATTCCAGACATTGAGAATTTCAATTTCGGGAAGTTTTAAATTCTGAATTTTTTTTCTAGAAATTTTTACTTTCGGGAATTTTAAATTTCGAAAAAAGTATGTCATCTGTAAGTTATAATAATTTAAAAATTCATATAAAATTATAGACTTGTCGTTATACATATTTGTTGTGCTGTAACATAAAAAAATTGAAATGGCGCATTACGTAGACTCGTATGAATAAAGTTGTCATGATATTCTTGTTTATAGAACAATAATATTACTCGCATTTCTAGAATCCAAGACTCCCTTCAAAAGGCATACTCATACAAAACACACACTCAGAAACCTCAAAACATTTGCTATTATTAGATAGAAAATCATGCTTTGAGCATTTTAAAATAGAAATTCAAATTTTGCATTGAAAATATCAAAATCTGGAAACCTTTGCAGACATTTTAATATCATGGACCCTTATTTGCAAGGATTTATTATTCTTAGATATCGAGATAGTGCATTCGGAAATATTCAATGCAAAAATTAATTAAAATTGCTATTTTTGTATTTTGTAGACTTCGAACTTAGTGAAAATTTCTTGCAAGAAAAAGCTTGTAACAAACAAGCAAATATCAGCTTCCAGGTATAACATTTAACTGTGCAATTTTCATTTTGACTTAACAGAAATCTGTTATTTAACAACAAACTTACAACTTCTTTTGCTAAACTTTTCCATGATACCATTTCTTCTAATACTTTGAACTTCATTAAAAAAAGGTCATAAATCAATATAAAAACTCACAAAAAATAATTTATTAGTGCGTTAGAGTCACAGAAAAATTTATAATAGTGTTATAAACAAATTAACAAAGGTAATTTTTTCGTGATTTGCAATGATTTGCAATGCTACTTTTGACCCATAGCTTTTGTATAAAGTATCTCAGATAATGATATGTGCTTACCATAAGTTCAGAATGGCTAATTGTTTCTAATTATTTGAACAATTTTTATAAAAAAATGCACATTTTTAAATTTTTTGGGTAAAATGGCTTGATTTTTTTTGCGAAATCAACTTAAAATGTTTTTCCTTAGACTCCTTGCTATTATATTTTTCGTAGGGAACAAATAGTGTTAACTATTTGAAAAATTTTCATAAACAAATTCACATTTTCCCTATTTTATGATGAAAAAGCTTGATTTTTTTGCGAAATCAACTTAAAATGTTTTTCCAAGCATTAGAGAAAAAAGTTACGATTCATGAAGAATTTTTGTCCATTTTCGGCAAAAAAATCCTTGCTGTCATATATCTGGTCACTATATAAAATGTGACAGCAAAGATTCTTTCTCAAGATATTTCGCATTGATTCTAAAAGAATTAAGCCTATTCATGAAAAAATGGTCGAAATATGTATTTGTTTATGAAAATAGTTTAAATAATTATCATTTTCTATCAATATTAAAAACATAATAGCATAGATTCTTTTGCAAGATGTTTTGAATTAATTCCGCAAAAAAATCAAGCCTTTTTATAAAAAAATGTTTTAAATGTGCATTTGTTTATATAAATTGTTTAAATAATAAACCTGTTTTGGATCACTATGAATAATATGACAGCAAGGAATCTTAGGCAAAACATTTTAAGTTGACTCCACAAAAAATCAAGCCTTTTCATCATAAAATGGTAAAAATGTGCATTTGTTTATAAAAATTGTTTGACTAATAAACAGTTTTTGGTCACTATGAAAAACATGATAGCAAGGAGTCTGAGGCCAAATATTTTAAGTTGATTTTGCAAAAAAGCAAGCCTTTTCATAAAAAAACATGGGAAAAATATGCATTTGTTTATAAAAATTGTTTAAATAATAAACATTTTTTAGTCACTATGAAAAAATAATAACAGAGAGTCTTAAGCTAAACATTTTAAGTTGATTCCGCAAAAAAATCAAGCTTTTTCGTCAAAAAATGGTCAAAAGGTGCATTTGTTTATAAAAATTGTTTAAATAATTAGAAATCATTAGCTATTCTTAACTTGTTGTTAGCGCATATCATTATCTGAGATACTTTATACAAAAGCTTTGGGTCAAAAGAAGCTAATTATTGCGAATCACGAAAAAATTACTTTTGTTAATTAGTTTCTTTATAACATTATTAAAAAATTTGTTGTTACTCTAACCCGCTAACAAATTATTTGTAGTTAGTTCTTATATTGATTTATGACCTATTTTAATGAGTTTCAAAGTCTTAGAAGAAATGTTATCATGGAAAAGTTTTGCAACAAAAAATTATAAGTTTGTTGTTAAATAACAAATTTCCGCTAAGTCAAGATAAAAATTGCACATTTAAATGTAATACTTGGAGCATTAAGGTAAATTCTAAAATAGAAAAATCCAAATCCGTTTTGAGTACTTCACAGATTTCGCCGTTTTTTTGCACCACGCTCCAACAGCCCTAAAGGCTCTTTTATACCTCATCTGGTCAGCTTGAGTTGGCAGCAAGCCTACCAATGATGTTACCTGCCCGCGAATTTGAAATATTTATCTGTATTGTCATTGATAGCATTTATTGATTTCAAATAGACTCGCGCTTTTCGGTACATATGCAGTTGAAAAAGTTTCGATCCACTGCATCACTGTAGTCAGCCCAAGCTGGCTAGATGAAGTATGAAAGAGCCATAATGGCGATAAAAACGAGAACGCAAAATTCAAAGAACTTGTGTAGACACTTTATTTTAAGACTAAATGCTTATTATTGTTATATATAAGCTTATTAGAATTTATAAAAAATCCTACGTGATATATATAAATTAAATTTAAATGCAATTTTTGTAATTTATAAATATCCTTAAACGGTCTTTCGGGTTAGCTAATATGAAAAATTAAAAAAAATTTTCGAATACAAGTTGTAGATCTCATCGAAATACACATTTTTTGTTGCAACAATTTTTTCTACGAGTCAAATTTGTCGAGAAAATCAATTGTCATGATTTCCATCGTATCTCCATTGGTTTCGGTTTGATAGAGAAAGGAAAAAACGCCTGAGATTGGACACAAAAATATTATAAAGTTAAACCCGTACCCCTTTTTCTAACCTTTCGTGGGGATGGGCGGGAAGTCATCCCTGTGACTGGTCGCAGAAATAATGTAAGGTCGCACCCCTACCCCTTTTCCGACGTCTCGTGGGGCGGGAAGGCTTCCCTGTGACTGGTCACAGAAATAATGTAAGGTCGCACCCCTACCCCTTTTCCAATGCCTTGCGGGGGCGGAAAGGTATCCCTTTACCATTACCATTGCCATATCACTTTACCATTTCGTTTTTCTCCTCTTCCAACGACTCCTGGGGGGCGGGAAGCCACCCCTGTGACTGGTCACAGAAATAATGTAAGGTCGCACCCCTACACCTTTTCCAATGCCTCGTTAGGACGGAAAGGCATCCCTTTACCATTTACCATCGCCATATCGCTTTACCATTTACCATCGCCATATCGCTTTACCATTTCCTTTTACCATTCCCTTTGCCATTTCTCTTTACAATTATTTTTTTTACAATGATTTCCATTTAGAATGTGAAGAGCCGTGGTTTATGGATTTAAAAAAAATGAAAATCGATATATCTCTGATTTTCTGGGAAACTACCAGTCGTAGAAAAAATTTTAAAACAAGAAATGTGTATTTCGATGGGATCTACAACTTTTTTTTTAAAGATTTTTTTTTAATTTTGCATATTAGCTGAGATGGACCCGAAAAGCATGATTTTTTAATAGTTTTTAAAAATGTTTTTACTATGGAAAGCACATTTGCGCCAATTTTCACTACCATATTCGTACACAGAAAAACGAAAGCTAAAGTTTACATCGATTGTGGGTGAAAGATTCACCGCAACAAAAATTAACCTTGCCGGATAAACTTTACATGAATCGAAGATAATTTCCTATTTTTAATCGTGCCTGGATAATCTTTCGCCTTACAATTGCTCCATTTTTATTCGCATTGTAGTTAGAATTGCGATGCCAGCGCTATCTACCGCCGTTTAACTTCATTAAATTGGAGAGAACTGGGGATTCCCATATGTCAGTTGATCAATTGCTTTTTGCGCTTTTTGCTAAATGGTATTAAATAAGACGAGATAAAAATTATTCTCCTAACCTCAATGAAATTTGCGTCGAAATATGTTTAATTCTTAACCGTTTTCAAGTCTTGCCTGCAAAACTTCTAGCTTTTGTTTTTTCTGCGTTGTTTTAAATCTGCTGTCCCGATTTATAGCTCGAATTCACTCATACTCTGCCGTTTTCACGTTGTTCCTAAGGATGCCGTAGCAGACGACAGCTTTTATTTCATGGTAGGATAAACTTTCGCTAAATAGCATGTAACCTTTAATAGCGGGAAATTTTACATGCAACAAAATTTAACTTTAGTTTTTTCTGTGTAATTAGCGCGTCAAAATACATAAGTATACGGAGTCCGAAGACAATCGGACTTACACCCTTTTCGGAAGTTTATCCCGCAGGAAAAATTAGCCTTGTTGGCTGAACTTAACCGAAAATTATGATTCCAGTGACACTCAGGTTCGTTTTGATTCATTAAACTGAGAAAAGATAGGGATTTCCAACTGTCATTTCATTTACAACTTAGTATTGCCAAATTAGTTTTAATATTTGTACAGTAATTTGAGATGTTTGAAAACATGATTTATTATCAAGGAAAATGGGTTATTTGCATTTTCTCTGATTGATTCTACTCGAATTTACTCATTATTGTTTCGTTTCGAGCTGCATTCATCGTGACGTCAGAGCTTCTCTTAAAATTGTTGAAACTTTCAATGATAATAATTTTCAACTCTCAAAAAATGGTTATCTCTTTGTTTTTTTAAATGTGAAATTCTACTTCCTACATGAACAATAGTGTGCATAATACATAATATAAGTGAATAAGAGGGATTGAAAGACGAAAGCGCCTTTTTTGTATAGACTTCACGGAAGGGGAAAATTCCTTTCCGATTAGCAAATGTCCCTAACGAGAACGGCGGGATCAAAGAATCCAATCGCGCTCGCGTAACAAGATTCCTGGTTATAACTTTGGGGATCACGTAAACGCTTTCTAAGAGGCTGATTTAAACTCTTTAATCAAATCAAGCAATATATGATTAAATGGTGACAAAAATTCGATTGTAAAATCGCTATTCAGGTTCATGTTTGTATGAAATGCAATAATGGATTTGATTGTTTCAATTATTTATACGTTTTATTCAATATAACCGGTATGCTGTATTAAACAACTGCGTTAGGAATAGATTTTCAGAAACATTACAAATCCACACATGCATACATACAAATACATGTGCATATATATATATATTTATATATTTATATATAAGTCAATACCCTTTTATGTGAAACTGTACCAGCAGAAAAAAGAACGTCTTTTTACTAAAAAAATAAGTAAAGTTGTTGATACGAATCAGCGAAGGTTCGATGAATTGATTCGTTAAATAATAATGAACAGTTGTCACATAGTGTTATCGTGGAGTGGTATCCGAAGTCTTATTTCGTGAGAGCACAATCATAAATCAGATAATTTTTTCTCATAAATCGGTAGGCTATTGTATTATTTGATGATATAGAAAATATGGGGAAAATCTTTCGGAATCATATCGCCGGTGGTTATGAAAAAAACCTGTAAAATTAAGCTATGAAAAAAACCTTTTTCAAAGATGCCGTGGAAAATAAATTGTTCACTAGATCGCTGTGAAAAAATGCATCGTTTTAAAATATGGTACAGAAGAACACATCTCAGTAAAAGGCTACGAAAAAATATATATTTTGGCAAATGCTGAGAAAAAATCTTATTCCTATAAGCGCCGTGAAAAGAGACATTGTTCATGAAATAACCGTAAAAAAGAACCTTTTTTGTAAAAAAAAACCATGAAAAAAGACCGTCTTCTTCAAAACTTTTAATTAAACTGCTCTATTCCAAGAAAAACTATAATAATCATTTTGCCGTAAAAAAGTATTATTGGCGGATTATGCAAAGAACTATAAATAAATATCAAGTTAAAATCGTCTGTTTTACGCTGCTAGCCGCTTATTGTCTGATTTTTAGTGTTGTTTATACATGTATGTTTAATGTAGAGCGCGCCTGCAGGTATGCATATAAAACATAGTTCATAATAGGAAAGAGGAGAAAAGTACTGGGCCGACAGCGCTGGGCCATATAGGCTGGGCGGAAATAATGAAAGCTCACTGCAATTTTCTAAACTTGTTTTTATAATTAGGCAATCATAAATATTTATCATATTTATTTATGATTATACTGAATAAATATTATAAATAAATACTATAGTATGATTTTTATTACGGCCATTCAATGATGCGGGTTTTTTTCACAGCGTTTACCAATATGTATTTTTTACAGTGTTTACTGAGATATATTTTTTTTCATCGCATTTTTAAAAGATGAGTTTTTTCATGGTTTCATGGTTCGTTCTCCTAAGCACCGACGATATGTGTGAATGTTTTATTAAATAATTCGAAAAAATTTTTTTATATTTAGCGAACAACTTATGAGAATTTTGTTTACTTTTGGCAACTTTTATGCTTAATTACTATGTGTCAACTCGACGCACAGGAGAATACAAACTAAGTTTTGTATTCCTTAACTTTTTCCGTTTGCAATAGCAAACTACTACATTTACCACATAGCCATTTGAAGTAATCCGTGGAGTACAGGCACCGCACAGGGAATGTACAGCTTTCATGACGGTAAATTTAGAATCTGTCACTTAAATTTCTGGAAAGTAACAAACATAACAGTGACTGACTTTTTATCGGCTTGACAAATTACCATAACATATCATGTGAAACCTATACAAAAATTCAGTTAAAAAGAAGTCTTGAGAGCTTCGGTCCTATTTTCAGTAATAATATATTCAGTGTACTATGAGTTACACTAAATGCGAATATTAGCGGCGGAGACTTGCAGACATGGCTTCAAAAACATAAAATTATACAGGGTCTTTGCTTTATCTTGAGACATTGAAAAATCTGAAAAATACGCATCTAACGAAAAAATTGTTGGTCATAAAAACTTTTTTTATTCGAGATTGAAAAGTGAATCCACAAGTATTTATCCTACACTCCACCCCCTCGAGGGCAAAAGAGGGGTTAATATTAAAATTTTAAATGGGAACCTATATTTTTTTGGAAGATTCACATTCTCATTAAAAAATACGTAAGTTTCCTTTGAAATATTTTTTTCGATTCGCGCCAGATGGCGCTGCATTGGCGAAAAATGACATTCTTGACTGCTCAAAGAATGCGTTGCCAAACGAAAGATAAAGAAGACCAAATATCGGTGTGTTGATAAAAGCACCCCGAAGGGAACACACAACTAGTAAGTCCACGTTTTTAATGGGTGACGGGCAACAGTGCATGTAGCAAATTTGCACTCCTGACTATAAATAAAAATAATTTAGGTCACATACCTTCCATTTTCCAACGATTCGGGATTTGCGGGTGCATCTTTGTGACTTTTCATAGAAATAATGTAGGTCTCATACCCTACCCTTTTCAATATTCGAAATTTTCAATATTCAAAAATAACGTGGAAAATTGGACTAGTGGCCACCAAAGTGCCCATATGTTTAGTGCACAGTTGTACCCTTACCGTCATTGATCCAAAGTTGCGCTAAAAGTTGTTAATTCATTAACTCCTTCCATACTTAGCGTGAAAATGAGAAACTTGCGTTTTAAAAATAAAATTGAGCTTTCTAGTCTTTCTAATCCACTTTAACACACTTCCCAGATGGGTGGAGGGGTGTTAAAAATGTTGTTAATCATAACTGAATAGCTCTCCTAAAAACAGTTAACACCATTTTTGTTATTTGTTTAGAAGCGCATTCCTTGAACAATCGATAATGTTATTTTTCCCTAATGCAGCGCCATCTGGCGCACATTGAAAAAGAATTTCAACTCAAACTTACTTATTTTTTTATGAAGAATCTGAATTTACAAAGAAAAGTATAGGTTTCCATTAAAAAATGTTGAGTTACCCCACTCCCGTCCAGAAAATGGGGTTTGAAGTAAGTTTTTGAGTGTTCTCTTCCCCTCTTAAAAAATAAAAAATTTTTATTACAGACATTTTTTCCGTTGAATGCGCATTTCTTGAGATTCTTAAGACGCTATTTCTCTGATTTAATTTTCGAGAGAACATCCACACTGTACGAAATTTAACATTTAAATTTTCAATACTGTTTTCAACCTAATGCCATATAAATTACCACATGATGCATACTGTGAATGATAAACCATTTTTAAAGCATTCAATAAGTTACGAAAAAAATTGTGTTTATATCATGTAATACTTTTTTATGGAGATTTTTCGACCAGGGAAATTAGTGAATAGTTTTAGATGTTAATTTTGTTTGTCTACTTAGTCTAAATCAATATTATTAAAATATTGACTAATCCTAAGATTGTGAAAGAAATTCTCTCTAGCTCCGCTAGGATACGAGGGTAGTTCAATAAGTCCTTAGAATGAAGTATAAAAACAATTTTTTTTTGGGTAAATTTTTTTTTATTTTTCAACATAATCTCCTTGGAGCTCTA
>NC_046663.1:140896304-140928249 GCF_010883055.1 Belonocnema kinseyi
CATATATCTAGTCGGGAGTGGTGCTGACTGAAAACAGATGATTTGGAGCGATTCGCGCGCCATATGTTGGTCATTCTAAGGACTTATTGAACTAGCCTCGTATGAGCTCAGGTCCTTCAGACTGCCGGTCTGATGCTCTACCAACTGAGCTACGGAGAGACGAAAATATTTTCTTCACAACCTCCTTACAAGCTGAATGTCAGCGTAATTCCTTACACTTGTAAAATTTTTCTTTCTAAACAAGAATTCATATTTAATTTTTGATGGACGTTTTTTGACAAGGGAAATTAATTAATAGTTTTCGCTGTTAACTTTTTTGTCTACTTGGTCTAAATAAATATTATTAAAATATTGATTTAAACCTCTATCAAAAATTAAATATGAATTCATGTTTAGAAAGAAAAATCTTACAAGTATAAGGAATGACGTTGACATTCAGCTTGTAAGGAGGTTGTGAAGAAAATATTCTTGTCTCTCCATAGCTCAGTTGGTAGAGCATCAGACTGGTAATCTGAAGGACCTGGGCTCATATCCCAGCGAAGCTAGAGAGCATTTTTTCACAATCTTAAGACTAATCAATATTTAAATAATATTGATTTAGACCAAGTAGACAAACAAAATTAACATCTAAAACTATAATATGTAATGTTTGGTATTAAACGCAACCATCTAAACGAAAAAAGACACGAGACAATTAGAATTAAGCATATTTAGAACATAAAATAATAAAAAGGATAAAGTTAGTAGACAGCTATAGAGCTATAAAGAGTAAAAACTTGGTGTCGCTCCGTGAAAAACTATTGACCTAAATAATAATTAGACTAGTTTTCTACAGATTCCTACACTGACATTAACCGACATTCCTGAAGGGTTATGAATCACTTGTTCCGTATGGTTAGTAAATTTGCGGCTAGCACGTGCAGAGCAGAAGCACGAGAAGACTCCCGGTTATTGAATTATTGAGGTTTGCGTGGCATGTGCTTTTTAAGAAAAGGTATTTAGTCTGAGCATTTGTGAGTTTCGATCACGTACTGCATGTTGTGTGAAATGTTAAGTTATAACCCCTGACTGATATGTACATTTACTACATGTACATGACTGATGTACATTTACTGAAGTTCACGTGGTTCGGATTCTACCTTGACGTATTGGGCTGTAACCATCTTAAGGCCATGTGACGAGTGGATCACGTGACCAGATTCCTACCTTACAGTCATTTTTTTTATTTCCCAATTTATTTTCACACGAAGCGCCAGATCGAGTTGAAAATTTTTGATAATAAATAAGAAGCACTAAGAAAGGTGGGTCTGGTCCTAAATTTGAATAATTATGGAAAAGGCAAAAAAAATTGTTTACAACAAAAAACTTTTTCCATAATTATACAAATTTAGGAGAAAACTCACCATTCTTAATGCTTCTTGTTTAATATCCCAAATTTCCAAACTCGATGTGGCGTTTCGCGTGATAATAAGTTGGGAAATGAAAAATGTGACGGTAAGGTAGGAATCTGGTCACGTGACCCACTCATGACATGATCTTAACCCTGAGACAAAAATGAGAAATAATAAATAGTAATAATAATAATAATATCAACGTATTCGCTGGACATGCGAGCGTCTGCACGCGTTTGTAACATGATTTAGAAATAAGAATGCTCTGATAATAATGCTAACAAATTCTTTGGGTTGCTTTAAGCGTTACGTATTTTCATCGGAATTTCTATTGTGGACTAAACAATACTAATGATACGAAACCTGCTCAAACAAGTATATGATAAATTTTTTAATGTGAGTTGCTATGTTTCAGTTTTCTAAAAGCAGATATAATGAACCAATGTTGTATGATAGTTTCTAGAACTTTCAGCGTCAAATAAAATAATTTATATTGAATGCTAATTTATATTAAATGCAAATTTATATCAAATTCTAGTTGAAATGGTGTCATATTAAACTAAAAAAATGGTTCTTAATACCCTGGCAAAACGAAGGAACCAAATGGAGCCTCTACAAAGTACCCGTAAAGACCCCATTGGGTCCCCATTCGGTTCCTTTTTAAAAACTAAAAAAAAAAGCAAGCTTAACTTATAAACTGTTGACATTTGGATTCTACGTTAAATTTTCTATTGGAAATTCAAGGAGTCATTGCAATACTTTTTTTGCAGCGGTAAAAAGTTAAAAAAATATATAGGATCTATAACGCCTGTTGACTGCTGCTCACAGATAATGCGTTTGAAGTGTAGCAGTCAACAGGCGTTATACGTCTTATATTTTTTTAAACTTTTTACCGTTGAAAAAAAAATTATTGCGATTATTCCGTGACCTTAGATAGATAAACGTTTATTTTTTGGCCTGCTGACCTTAAAAAATTGACCTACTTACACTTCCCTTTTTTACAGAATCTTCTTACAACTGCGTCTTATGCATACCATTCATCCACACCTTACAACTAATTCGCTTGATCCTATAGCCTAACCTTCCTCACTGCGCCTCGCCTCGCACGCATTTCGCTCTTTTGTCTCTATGCCTCGCATTACCAGCCTCTGTTTCCGCGGCTAACACCTAATACTTGACTACTTTTTACAATATTTAATTTCTCTTACATCTACTTCCTCTCCTATTTACAATCTTTCCTTCTCCATTCCTCTTTCTCCTTCCTTCTCTTCTTCTCTATCTTACCCAACACCCCCATCACCCATGCTACTGCCCTTTTGTCACCCCTTTCATGCAACAATACTTCCATGCTTATCCCCCTCCTTTCCACCTCTTCACATTACTCTAACCAAAGCTCCAATTTTTCATCCCCCTTCCCGCGCAATTCACACATTCTCTTCTCTCTAGAAAGCCAGAGCCTATTATACTTATCCATGCACTCGCACCTCATTCTCGCTATAAGTTCCTGACTTCCTTGCTTTTCTTTCTTACCCAAATTTTACGCTCTCTCCCTTGGCATAATCCATACATACTTTCCGTTATACCTTGACTCTCTTATTCTCTCCTCTCCTTCTGCCGTGACCTTCTCTAGGGAATTTTAACGTCCGCCAGGGTAGCGTTTGAGTCAATCATGGCCCCTTGAAACAAAATTCCATTATTGTGATGTCATCATAATTAATCTGAAAAATTTCCGTGAAATTAATGTTGAATATAAAATAATATTAAATCAGCGGAAGGTTAAACTGATGACGAGGCTGATTGAGATTTAAGTTTTTCGGTGTACAATCTCTGGGAAAGTTTCCGACCAAGAGATTATACTGATTGCCTAGTAGACGGAAAAAGTCAACTCGATATCTAGGTATTCAGATAGCTCATGCAAAGAAACAATTTTTTATGATATAGAGACATATGTACATGAAATACTACCGATATCAAATGTAATATGCAAGTTGCAGACAAATAAAATTTTAAAATAAAGCTATGGTTGAGACTTAAGATGTGGGTAATATTCGAAAGTTAGAAAGTCTTATACTAGATTAAGTCAAAAAAGCAACAACAACAAAAATCACAAGATTTTATTTTTATCTCTAAAATTCAATATCAGTTTAAAGTTTTGCATGTATATAAATTAACACCTGGAAATGTCTTCATCAACTATAAGAGTTTTACAAATGATTTCTTTGTAAGTTTATTGCGTTAACTTTAATAAACTGTTACGTGTAGAGTCTTTAATCATGTGTGTGTATATATATATATATATATATTAAAAATTTGTCACAAGGACAACCGCACGATTTTACCGGAAGCGGGAGCTAATCTGAAAAATTACACCCGCTCCCAGCGAAGTCGCGGTAAAATTTTAGCCAAAACCACGTCTCACGACCGTGAGATAGGTGATTACAGTCTGTAACCGAATCAATTCGACGATCCGGCAAAAGTTTCGTGCACCCTGAGAACACGGAGTGATCCAAGGACTACCACCTTCTGCATTTTTCCCGCAAGTGTTTTAGAATATTGTTGACACGCAGGGATGCATTTCAGGCTATTAACGAGTGAAGGCTTGACACCTCCAAGAGCGCCGATGACGGCGTGAGATGTAAGTGGTGGAACGGAAGACTTAGGATGCATGGTTTTGTTCATGTGCATAACCTTTCTTGTCCCGATATCAAGGGATCTGAGCTCGTTCTTCGTCCATGGAACTACTCCAAATGAATAAATTATTACCGGGACGACAAACATGTTCGTTGCAGATACTTTGTTCCTCGCCGACAATTCGGAAGACCAAATCTGTCGGATCAGACGTTTATACCTGCTTCGGAGAGTATCCTTTATAGATGTCACTTCCTGAATGCGGCAGTGTGGCACGTCCAGGTATGTAAGAGTCTCTCCAGCGCAAAGGTGTCGTATAGCGCTTCTATCATCGAAGTCAGGATTTTCAGGGAGGCCATTAAGTCTTCCTCGCTTCAAATAAACCTTGGCGCATTCGTCTAACCCAAATTCCATTCAAATTTCCTTAGTATATCGTTCGACAATCCCTAGAGCTAGATGTAGTTGCTCTTTGTTTTTAGCATAGATCTTAAGATCGTCTATGTAAAATACATGAGTGGCCTTGAACTTTCGATCTGCAGGTTTGCCGCACAAGTACCCGTCGGAATGGCGAAGTGCTAGAGATAGTGGCAATAATGTAAGGCAAAAGAGGAGTGGGCTCATGGTGTCGCCCTGGAAGACACCTCTCTGAAAGGTGACCTTGTAAGTTGTCATACGATTTTTGTCAGATGAAATAGTAAATCTGGTTTTCCAAAGCGGCATCAATCTGTCTATTCACATAACTATTTGCGGATGAACCTTTAAGATTTCCAAAAGACAGATGATAAGTCTATGGGAGGTCGAATCGAAAGCTTTCCGATAATCAATCCAGGCCATCGATAGGTCACGCTGGTAGAATGCTGCATCTTCACAGACACATCTATCGATGAGCAGGTTCTCCCGACATCCGGCTACGCCTTTCTTTGAGCCTGGTTGTTCATAATTTCTTGCCACACAGGTTCAATTGCCCGAACAAGTTGCCTATTTTCGGAAGGAATATTGTGCGCCCTTCCACCAACCACTCCGGAATCGACTCTTCCGACTTCAAATATGAGGCGAAAATACGGGCCGCTCTAGACTTCTCTTAGCGTCAGATAGTATCTGTATTTTCTCAACAATATGCTGCCTGATGGTCAGCAGCTTTGACTTGTTAAGTGTGTGATAGCGGATGTGATAACAATAATTGATATCCCAGAGGTCAGATTCTCCGGAAAAATATCCACGGATCTTGTCATCTATTTCAACCAGATCTTCAGGTTTGAGAGAAACTTTGGTGTTGATGTTTCTCCGGGTCGTAAAGCATCGCTGTTCCTATATTGGATGCCTGCCCGCGGTTGGTCTAAGTGTCGCCTCTCTTTCTATGTTGCTGGCTTGCTCTAGCTGTGGTAGAGTAGGCGTTCCACTTACATAGCCCCTTTTTCGGAGTAGCTCAGCATGGTTTCGCAGACGTTGTTGCGAAAAGTGCGATAGCTCCGGGTGTTTCTCGCACCACAGAGCATGCAGCCGTGCCATGTAACCCCGTTCAGGGGCCACACTCGCATCGTAGCACTCTAGCAAGTCGTGAGTTAGTCGCTCCGTCCACCCAAAGGTCACGAGATCCCGCCGATCCATCGCATTGAATCCATTTTCAGTGGCTCCCCCAGCTCTAGATTGGTCGGCATTGTTGGCCGAACTATTGTCGGGAGCCCTGCGCGTTCTGCTGTTTGCAACCGCACTTACTACAACTATGTTTGGTGTTATCATTGTTGTTCCCACGAGAAGCTATGGAAAGGGTTTCGTCCATTCTTGTAGAGCCCCTGCATGCAAAGATAAGGCTGCGTACTCTGAGAGGTCGCCCGGTATCCCAGAGTAACCATTCTAGACACCTCACCCAGGTGCCATTCAGCTTTCGGCACGGTTGTCACACCTTTGCTTGGG
Organism: Belonocnema kinseyi; assembly: GCF_010883055.1. Classification (NCBI taxonomy): domain Eukaryota; kingdom Metazoa; phylum Arthropoda; class Insecta; order Hymenoptera; family Cynipidae; genus Belonocnema; species Belonocnema kinseyi. Next base: position 140,902,238 of record NC_046663.1, read on the forward strand.
AGTTAATTCCTTCGGGACCACCTCTGGACAATTGTCCGCGACTGCCTATTCATTTTTGTAACCATATTCAGCAGAAACTTTTGGTACAGGGACTCTCTATCCGCAACCCGAGGACGCTTTCGGTGGCTTTGTCATAGGCCCTTGGGTTTGATTCTAGAAGAATCAAAACCGAACTGAAGAAGAATATATATATTACGTTAAAAAAATGTTGTTTTTAATATAATGTTCAAAATGTGGCATATTTCTCAAACATAATGACCAACGTGAGCAACGGTTGAAACCCGTGGAGAGGGAGTGCTTGGCCGTGCTACCACGAACCGGTCCATTGAATTACTGATGCTGAAAATCCAGGACCAAGATTGGTTCGCTAGAGGCACCGACTCAAAGACTACTAATACAGCTTTGAGTACAAAAAGGGAAAGCTCAACGGAAGAGTAGAAGCCTTATCGGGAAATACGGTAGGACTAAAAGATCATCTTTAGCAGATGAGGGGTGGACAGACTGACAATAAGCTAATAAAAGTATGAACACACTCAGACAGTGGCAACAAAGACCAATGTAACTGTGCAAGCGCAGCTGCGATTACCCTTTTCAGTAACTCAACCCAGGACGATGTAAGATTTCTCTTTTCTCATATAATTCTTTTAAAAATGAAACAATTATGCTCTCACAAAGTCTCACAGATTTCTTACAATTTGTAGTCCTAATTTATTTAATAGGCATGTCGCTTTTAAGGATACGTAGGCCTTTAAATGAGAAGTAATTTGCAATAAGAAATTAATATATGAAATAATTGTTTGTCAAGCGTCACACCTGCCATTAACTATTAGCATGCGAAGAATTATCGATCGTTTAAGATTCGCCGTTGGGCCAGGAGCTTATGAAATGAGATTTTTATATTTTTTTTTTTATTTCTATTTAATTGATATTTCTTAAACTTTTATTTATCGGGTCAAGACTGACCGTCTCAACGAGAAAGAAGAGATGACTCAGGATCAGGGCATCAACCCTATCGCATACCAAGCCTTTTAGTTGAAATAAACAACAAAACAAGCATGTACACAAGGGCACGGCAACTACAGTCCCCCCATTCAAAGCCTAACACAGGCCGCGTCACAGGATCGCAGGTTATCCAACTTGCTCATTCGAAGGACAAGGATTTAGTGGCCAATTCGGAATCCATAAAGTAAAGAACGGTACGCACACAAACCGCTTTCTATATGAAGATAAAGCTTAGCAAGGTCTCAGGAAAACCTACTGTCCTAAAATTCAATTTTAACCGCAACCCAAGTATCTCGTGTACTGAGGTTAAGGCAAAACAGTTCCAAAAAATGTTCTAAGTTCTCGCCACTTAAGGTTATTAGGAATATGTACCACCGCAGACTCGGATAAAACTTGCCAACCCCAGCACATTAAAAGAAACCAGTCCTCGATCAGAGTTGTATAGCAACTTGACTCCGAAGACGAGCTCGGGTACCAGAAGGGACCAAACCTTTTATCTACAGCCGTGATAACTCCCTTCACTTGATAACGTATCATCTGAAGGAGAAGACAGCGATTAATACAATCCACCTGTGTGCCGAGTATCTAACCAGTTATTATTGCTCGAAAACGAGAGCTAGCTTCTTAGAGTGCACAACCCTATTTGCCAAATCTTTGGTTCCCAAATCCATGCGATGGACCCACCGAAGTGTATATAGATGGAGCTTGCAACTATAAGAGTTAGGGAGAACTCGAAGGAGGTGTAGGTATGTGATTCAGGCCAGATCGCCCTTGGAATCAAGCAGCAACGGCTGAAAAAAGTTAAGCATTTTCACTGACTCCAAATTTCTCATAGACAGTTATACCTAGTGGCTTCCTATATGAGAGGCCAATAGATGAAAAACGGCCGATGGAAAACATGTCGTAAACTGAGCTGAGATGTAACCTTGTACAGAAACAGATGATCTACTTCCCGAAACAGTAATCAGATTCTTGAAATTCTTTCAGGAAAACCTTCATCAAAGATCAAATTTGGTAAACAAGGATATTTCTTTTTCACTGATGGATCCATGTGAGTCTACCCCAGAAATCAACGAACCAGAAGTTACCATGCGATTTAAGAATGTACCTGACGATGAAGAATCTAATATCGGGCAAGAACCAGCTGGAAGATCACTACTTCAAACTCCTCAGGCATTGCCGACACCATTCACAAGGTCCACTCCAGAAATATCTGAAAGGGAAGATAAGATTTCCACAGCTAACAAAACAAAGATTTCGAAAAAAATGTTTATGACAATAGCAGTGAAAAAAGAAACCACTCATAATAACGTATCCATCACACACGCGGTAACTGGTTTTTCAAGAAATTGTCTTGACCTCGCCTCCTCCAACCAGTGCTTCACATTTGCATCCCCCTTTCCGCACAATTAACACATTATCTCTTCTCGAGAAAGCCCTAACCTATTAAAAGTCTCCATGCAACCGCATCTTATTCTCGCTATAAGTTCCTGACTACCTTACTCTTCTTTCTAATACAAATATTGCGCTCTTTCCGTTGGCAGAATCCACACATAGTTCCCGTTAAACCATCACTCTCTTATTCTCACCTCTATCTTCCTACCCCTGCGTCTGTTCTTCTTTGCCCACCAATACTCCCTAAATAGCTTACTTCCCCCCTCTTCAAAAACTTTCTTCTCATGTTTACACGCATGACTCCCCGTTATAATCCCTATACTCGTTCTTCCTGTCTCCCTCCTGACAATATAGTTCGACGCATTCCTTGTCAACTCCAGTGTCCGCTTGACATACCTCTCCTTTATCCTATTTACCTCCTAACTTACCTTCCATCCCCACACCTTCACACCGTAAAATAAGACACTCATCACTAGCAACTGAAACAATTGAATTCTCGTTACAAAAATATCTGCGAACTATCTCTCCCTCAGCCCCCACATCTGGCTCATCACCACATTTGTTCGTTTCATCGTCTCTTTAATATAACATTCCATTCCCCCATATCTTCAAAACAGGAAGCCAAGGTACACAAACTCTTTCACCTCCTGTACCGCTTTTCCCTTCCACTTCCACTCCTTCTCTTATCTCTCAAAGTCAAAGTATCTTCTCAACCTTTTCATCATTTCCTTTAAAGTGTCTTCGCTCTTTGCTAGCAGCACTATGTCATCTGCATATGCGAATGACCATATCCTAACTCCCTTGCCTCAACCCCATATCCATCCAGAAACCCCAGTGATTCCCTCTCCTCCTCTCACCCTATCTTTTGTCTCTTCATATACCTCCCTTACCCTCCCGATCAGGCCTCTCTCCACTCCTCCCTCTTCCACTCCCTCCCACAACCTTCCTGTATCCACCGAAGGGAACGCGCCTTTTGGGTCGACAAAAATCATGTACACTTTGGCACCTTTTTGTTTATTTCTCTATCCTCACCTTCTCCCGCGCCAGTCCTAACGCGCCAGTCGACACCGGGCCACGCATAGCTGTTCGTCTCGTCCTTCTGGAAATTTTCTCCCCGTCTAATTCACTACCAGCACTGATAGTACTCTCTCTGCCCACCTCCCGCTCTTCAGTCGGTAACTGTAACCTATCCACACAAAAAAGTAAGTACTGCATCCCACTGAAGCCTCTTAAGGCCGCTGGCGATTACTGCCCTAAAATTTCCGTTTCTTTGCACTATTTTACCCCTCACAGCCCCTGCCGATACCCTTTTCTCACCCCTCACATTCCCCAGAACTACGAAGATTACCCTTTTCCATCATAAAGACCCGAACCCCGGAACACAAAACTACCCCGCCCCTTTGCCAACCAAACCTCACTTTCCCTATTTAGCCAAATCCCCCTCCCCTAAAGCTGCCATAAAAATTCATTTTTAAATCCTCAATTCACTCCTTCCAATCCTACTCCCCTCCTAGACTTCCAACCTCAAACTCCACTCAAACCTTTCACACAAACTCCGTAAAAACTTATCAACATCTGTCACTGCACACTTTCTCATTACCGCTACCAATATGCAAGTCTCAAAATACTTTCACAGCGTGACTATTAATCAGTAATAAGTAATCCTAATACTAAACTGTTTCAAACGATGAGCACACGGAAAGCATTCTAGGGCTACGCAGAATTAATGTTCTATCTGGGTTTCAACCATCACAGTGTATATGTATATATATGATAGATTTAAAATATGCTTTTAATCAAATAACTTTAGAATAAAAAATAATAACGGCATTTACATTCCCGTGTAAAGGAATTTTCAATTTAAGCGGCTACCGTGTATGCTCACTAATGCTCTAGTGACGTTCCAATGACCGATAGATAAAATTATTACCCCAGACCTAAAACCTAAAGTTTTTACATATTTAGACGACATTTCAAAAGTAGCACAGACATTTAAATAAACATTTAAACTACTTAAATCTAATGTTGGATAAATTAAACAAAACTGAATTGACAATGTTTAGCCCTTTGATGGTACGCTGGCGTCAAACAGACCTCAGACATACAATTTCATGAAAAATTATGAAAACCTATTTTTAATTGGTTTTTAAGTGGCCCTGTCTCCCTAATTAGATACGAACCCCCACAAAATGTAATTTCGTGCTATACTTTAACTTCCAGCATCTTTTTTCATGTTTGAAATAAATTTTTAACCAAATAATCCACAGTATTCTTTAAGGTTACTATCTAAGAGTGTGTACAAAATTCAGCTACTTAAAATAATAAAATGGCTTTTTATGGACAGCCTTTTTCGCTTGGGGTCAAAAAGACCACAGTGTGCTAGCTATGTAACGTTTGAGAAGTGTGCCATCGAAGGGTTAAGAATCATGAAGGCACCACTCTGGTAGAATCACGACAAAATGTTCAAAGGGCCATTTCAAACAGAATCCCCATTTGCTTGGGGGGGAGGGGGGGGGGTAAAGGTTTGCACTTTCAAAAAATAGATTTTTTGTTGTTGTTCTTTTCTTATTGTTAAACATTTCAAGAATATATTCCTACAATTTTAAGTCGATCTGAACAAAACTATCAGAGTTATTATCTAGTTAGTCTCCTGTCCTCTAGCACTACACCACTGACAACTGCGGGCTTCTAAAACTTTAAACGCGTTTCTCTCAAAACTACTTTTTTAAAGCCCGTATTCACTGCCATTTCAAAACTACGTTACCGAATCAATTCAAACTTGGTACACATTTTCTACATGTGAAATACCTTCCTACAACGTTTATTAAAAAAATTTTCATACATTAACGGTGTTTTTCACCCCCAAAATGGTGGAATTTTTCGTGAAAAGTAGCAGATTATACTTTAGATGACCACAAAAAATTTTTAAATGCAAACAAAAATAATAAGAGAACGTTGGAGGGAGGATTTGATGATACTTTGACTAAATTTAAATGGTTTTTAATTTCCGATAATTTTCGACCGAGATACAGTGAACACCGCGAATTGTTTTTTTTTCCAAGGCGTTCTCGGACGACTGTCACCGGCTTGTTTTTAAACATTCTCAATTGAAAAAATTACAGAATATTACCAAAAGTATATTTAATAATGTACAAAAAGTTCAAATACAATTGCTCAATCCATACTTTAAAAAATCGCAAAAATAGTGTTTTTTGACGCTGAAACCTTTACACCCCTCCCTTAAATTCCAGGTTCCAAGGAGGTTTCTAGCCGAAAGAAAAACGCCGCATACAAATGTTTCTCGAAAGAGTAATGCACAAAGATGCTATTTGCCCGAAGTCAAACAAAAACTTTACTAGTGATATCGATAATCAAAGTGTCCGGGTGAATCGATTCTCTGCTTTACCGACAATTTCAATAAAAAATGCATTCTTTTAACAAAAAAGATTAATTTCAATCTAAAATGATAAATCCTTAACCGGAGTAGCTGAATATTAAAACAAAAAGATGAATTTTTAACAAAGAAGATTATTTTCTACTAAAACAGAATAATTTTCAACTACAATATATACTTCTTCAACCAGAGAGATAAATTTTTAACTGAAATAATGTAATTAATTAAAAAAAAATTTTTCAGTCAAGAGAGAGAAAAAATTGCAAACAAACAGATGAATTTTCAATTAAAAAGATGATAGCTTAAACAAGAAGATTAATTTTATACCATTAAAGAACGAACTTTCAAGAAAACACATTAATTTTGAACCATAAGCTTGAATTATTATATAAAAATAATTAATTCACTAAAAACAAATAGAATGGTTAAATTTGCAGTTAAAAAAAATAAATTTTAAACAAAAAAATCATTTTTAAGAAAATGTTTGAATATAGTAATAGAAAGCTACTTTTACAAATTAAGAATCATTGTTATTTAAACTTAGATTGCAGAAAAAAATTATGCGCGTTTTCGGAAAAATCACCTGACTTAAAAAAGGTCCTTTATATTTCCAGCTTTTTTTCAGCAATATTAAAATTCCCTGGCAATTCCAAGTGAAATTTTTTTTCACCTTCAAGCCGAAATAAAAGACCCCGAAAACGAAAAGCTTTAAAGACCTCCGAGGGTGAGTACTAATCCGATTTAGATTTCACAGTATGTTTATATTATTTATCTCCATGGTATTTATTTTGTATGCATTAATAATTTTGTTTAACTGCAATTATTGAGCGTGTAATTACCATAGCATCCTTAGCACTCGAAATCACGGAATATTGCTCGAGCGCTAAAGAGGTTATGGAATCCAGACACTCAATTATGTTCTTTAGATGGAAAATCTAAAATTTTATCAACTTTTCCTATCGCCAACAGTTCACTAGATACTTGTAGAAAATCACAGTTTTAATCTTTTTACGGTAAATTGTATATGCTTGTAGTTCTTCAGACTGACCAATTCCAAATTTTAAATGGGCAAATCGTTCATTACAAAATTAGAAGTTCTATCGGTCGTAAAATTTTAATCCTTAACAGATGTCAACTGTTTGGTCCCAGTCTAGCTACCTGATTCCTGGAAAGCGCAGGCCCCGCCAGCGAGACATAGTTGTTTTGGAGACGAACTCAAGACGAGCAAAGTCGAACTCAAGAAGTAATATTTTCACTCGAGATGACAGGTTTTACAGGTAGGTTAGACGCCCTGTATTATTTTTCTGGACAGTGACCATCCTGGAAACGCAACAAAGAATGTGATAAGCTATTCAAATACAGTTTATAATATTTTTGTTTAGGTATATGATTTGTAAAAATAAATAATAAAAGATCTTGATAAAAGGAGATATTTCGGGTTCTAATCGTGTAAAAAAAACTACGCATTTTGCTGACGTTTCATTAACATTGCAGTTTCCTTTTTCAGAGCTTACCTGAAACTGAGGTATCAGGTTATGGTCTTTTTATGTATACTCTCTACGATTCCTGTGATTGGCTAGAGCGCCCCGCGAAGGGAACTGGTCGAACCTGACTGGCCCATAAAGTCTTCTTTTTAATCCGGGAGGATGGAAAGCCAAAGCAGATTTGTATTGTATCCATTGTCCCTATTGATGTTATTAGGGTGTTTTAAGATTTCGATTGCTTCTCTATGTTTTCTTGAAAAGATATTGTGTGTTTTTGCAATGACTGTTGTTTTGTGAAATAAATGTTATATCATATTTCGATGTGATGTTTAGCTAGTGCTGATTGCATTAAATGTTTTAGATTGACTTTAATCTTAAGTTCCTTTATACGTTGACTCATTGCTCTCCCGGTTTCTCCAATATAGATTAATGTCACAATAACAAGTGATATTATATACTCCTGGATCACTGAGGTGTGCCTTTTGCCTTTTGGGTTATTTCGTAGTTGTCCTATTTTCTCAGGTGGCTTAAATATGATTTGGATGTTGTGTTTGCTGATAATTCTTTCTATTTGTTCTGTGACACCTTGGATGTAGGGTAGGGTGGGGGTCGTTTTTCTCTCTCTTCCTTTCCTAGGTTACGTTGTTTTGTTTTTTGAGTGTATTTTCTTATTGCATTATCAATGTGTTTGTTTGTCTAAACGTTAATTAGAATTTTCTTAACGTTTTGTAATTCCTTTTGTAAGTTATCTTTATCTTTTAAGAAGACAGTTCTGTATACAAGGGAGTTGATGACCGATTGTTTTTGAGATGGGTGATGGTCGGAGGACGAATGTAGGTATCTGTTTGCATGAGTATGTTTCTTGTAAACTTCATGACCTAATGTATTATCAGACTATTTGGCGAACTAATTCGTCAAAGAAAGGCAATTTACCGTGTTGTTGAATTTCCATGGTGAACTGGATTTAAGGATGTAATCGATTCATGAAATCGAAAAACTTATTTAGTTCATCTCGTTCATGTCGCCAGATGGCAAAACTGTCATTATCGTAACAGAACCAAAATTCCGGTTTGAGCTTGGCTTTGTTGAAGATTTGAGTTTCTAGATGTTCCATAAAGATATTGGCTATTACAAGTAAGATTTGGGATCCCATTGCTGTTTTGAGTTTTGTTCTTAGAATTGGTTATTGAAAATGGAGTAAGTATTATTGAGACACTGTTCTGTCAAAGCTACGAGCTCGGAAGGAAAGTCTGTAAAAGATTGATTAATATCAATTGTATCAGAAATTAGTACTTTCGCAAAGAGAGATACTATGTCGAAACTCACTATGATGTCTTGGGGTAAACTGTAAATCTGATGTATCTTTCTGATAAAGTAAAATGAGTTGTGGACGTGAGTGATAGAGTTTCCTCTAAAAGGATTTAGTTACGTAGCGCGGAAGCATGCTAGGCTGTATGTTGGTGAGTTTATTGCGCTAAGGATCGGTCTGAGTGGAATGTTATCTTTATGGATTTTTGGGAGCCCGTAAAATCTTGGAGAGATGAAATTAGTAGATATTAATTTAGATATTGTTTGGTTTTCAAGTTTAGAGTCTTTAAGAAGGGCTTTTGTTTTATTGACCATTGTTTTTGTAGGGTGCTTTTCAAGCTTTGTGTATCTATCGTCAGTTAGAAGGTCCATGATTTTGTTGTTATGGTCTTCTTTAATTATTATTCCTGTTGTCTTGCCTTCGTCTGCGGCTAATATTATAATGTCTTTATTTCGATTCAGTTCTCAACAAACACAACATCCAAAACATATTTAAACCACCTGCGAAATTAGGACAACAACTGAATAACCCTAAAGACAAAAGGGCACCCCTCAGTGATCCAAGAGTATATATATTCTCTTGCTCTTGTGGCAAAGTCTATATAGGAGAAACTGGGAGAGCGGTGAAACAACGCAACGTATAAAGGAACATGAGAGTAAAGATAGGCTAAAACATTTCACGCAATTAATAAACAGGTGACCATCATATCGAAACAGGACGTAACCTCATACTTTAGTTTCAGGTCAGCCCTGAAGAAGTGAACTGCAATGTTCACGAAAGATCGGCAACATTCGTAGTTTTTTTACACGATTGTAACCCGAAATATCTCTTGTTGTCCAAATGAACCATCGTGAAAGCATTAATTAATAATGCAAGAACTTATTTGACAAATTTAGGGACTTCTCCAAAACTTTCGTTCCGTTACATTGCGTTATTCAAAAAAGACCGAATCTTTCGATTCCTTTTCGTTAAGTTTTTACAGATGTGTTGCGAATGTATTTTTTTCCGTCTTGACCGGGTCTCCGGAAAATATAGGTTAAAATATTTTTTAACTACATCCTCCAAATAATATTTTACGAATCTTATTAAATATTTTACCATTCTGATTCAAGAAAAAAATTATCCGGAAAAAAAGCTTTCGGAAAATTCAACACAAAAGTTGTTTAAAAAATTAGTAACATTATCCCCTTACAGATGAGTATAGAATCTAAAACCTTCGACAAATTCAATAAATATTACAATTTTAAACTTTGTTGCGTTAATTAACCAGGTTGCAAAAAATTCGATTGTGTTATTTCTTTCCTATCTAGGAAATGCTTCGATGCACTTTGCAGATTAGGATTTCTAGTAAAACTTAAAACTAGTTTGATTTTACGATTTCTTATACATACTTTCGAATGCTTCGATATTGTCTTTGAAGCCTTGCCTTCCAATAATTCTGATAATTGCATAACCAATGTGAAAGATAACAAAGTATACTCGGTATTAAGCGTTGAATTCAGAAAAACTAAGAATTTTATTCCTATGAAAACGCAATTTTTCCTACGTCTAAAAATCCTCTAACGGGAACAGAAAACATGCAAATCCTGTTCCTCTTAATCGACTTAGTAAAATTTAACGAAAGAATTTATTCAACTAATTTTTCATTATTATATCTTTTTATAGCTTATAAATTCTAAAAACATTCAAATTTATATGTATTTATATTTTAATAATTTATTTAAACGTCTTAAAAAAATCATCAAAGAAATCTATTTAAGTGCGTGAATTAAAAACATTTTAACTCTAGAAAGACGGACTTGAATTGATTAAAATTAAATTTTCAAAACTTGTGTTCCTTTTGGGGAATAGAAGACATCTCTGTGAGGTTATCTGTCGGTAGAATTACAAGAAATTAAATAAATTGAAAGCATCTTCTCTTTTGGGGAACAGGAACCTATGTAGTGACTGCCATGGAAATAGAAATAAATTAGTTTCTGCCCGTGTAGAAATTTCCCCGGTTGGCCTTAATACAACAAGGTTTCTGGTCGGATCCCGGCCGGGCTACCTCCGGCTGGGTTTCATGGATAGGAACTGGGCGGAAGCCGGTCGAGCTACTTTTTTCTCGAATCACGTATTCCGGGGCGGGCTCGTTACTGGCCGGGCCAACCCTGCTTATATCCCATGGTCGGGAGCCGACTGGGCACTGGTCAGGTTAATGTTTTTATAGAAATTACACTTGTTTTAAGAGCCGTGATATTATTAAAGACGTAATTATGGATGGTAGATGAATTATTATTTGAAAATTATAATTGAAAGACTTATTAGATCAGTGAAACGAAAATGAGCTTTTTTAAATTCCTAAAAAAGACATTAAATTTTTTCGAATAATTCAGCATTTTAAATTAAACTGTTATCAATTCTGATATGTGCAACAACAGAAATGATACCATTTTTATAAACTTTTCTATATTTAGACAATGTTTAGCCTGTACAATGGCAAATTTACCGCCATATGTAGCGCCTGCTGTGTCTGTCGTCTGCATAGACATTCAGTAATTTACAGTTTGGTACCTGGAACGAGGATGCTCCTTACACTCACGTCGCATTGTCTCTTCGAAGTTCGCAAATAATATCGAGACTCGTGGTTAAAATCAAACTTATTTCAGTAATTAGTTTGAAACCCCCACTTAGTGCGCGAATAATTATTATTTTAAATTAAAATATAGTCTTGTGTATACAGTTTTTACTTTCTTCCTTCCTAACCTTAACTCATTACGTGGCTTCCAAATTGCTATGAGATTCTATCATCAGAGAATAAAATTTTACTCCAATTTTATTGTCAGAATTGGTTCACTTGCTTTTACTTTTAAAGTTCACCGTAATCTTTACGATGAGCCTTAAAAACAAAACAAGTTACCAATTTCTCGCCTGAAGCAACATTTCTGAACCGCTTTTTGGCCGGATTACCTGGCCGGTATTGAAGCCGGGACCTGACCAGCTTACCGTGACGTTTTTAGCCGGATCCCGGCCGGATTTCCCGACCAGCGCCCGGCTTAAAGCGGGGCTATCCAACTGGGACCCGGCCGGATCCCTGATTGGATTCCTACACGGGTGAGATATCCTATTCTTATAATGACATTTCAGACAGATGGAAAAATCGCGCATTCAAAATAATAGAATAATCTTCACGTTTACGCTGAAATCTAAAAATATTAATTTTTCTCTATTCAACGCTTATTACCGGGTAATCTAACGATGTGTGCTAGTCATCAGCCAAAATGCGTATTATGACGATCATATTTAATCGTTCTTCCTTGTTTTATCGCGCGTATGTTGGTACCTTTATCGCACTCTAAGTAGGTCAAGTAAAACAGCAGATAAAATAGTTATTCCACCTACTTTATATTGTTAGACAATCAGTGCGTGGTACATATGACTAATCTATCAGTAACTGACTACTAAAACATTACTAACTTTAATCAGTCATGAGCACTACATACGAATTCTTAGAACGGCTATTTATTTAATCGGCGTTACTAACTGAATAGTTGTAAGAAACAATTAATGCTTTACTAATCAAAATGTAGTGGCCGCAACTATTCATTTTTCTCAATGTAAGCCGACTATTTTTTTTAGTGGGTGTTACTACACTAAAAAAAGGATAGCTGGTACGAAGTGAATTTTACTTGGCTAAAGTTAGTAAAAGTCCTGTTTATTCACAAAGAAATATTTATTTATGGCAAATAAATACGACCTGTTGAAAATTTGAAATGATGGAAAGAAATATATTATAAGGTCAAGCAAATATTTTATGGGTTTAAAAACTATTTCCCCATATAAATTTTTTGGATATCTAAAGCAAGAAAATATCTCACTGATTCAAAAACATATTTCTTTAGCTTAGACCATGCGCGAGTATAATAGAGTAGTTAGTACATCAATTGTAGTACATATATTTCTAAATAAGCAACTGGATTCTTTCAGCTTAAATTATAATAACCATTGTTAATTATATACATATTTAATTTAGACAAGTCACATAATTTAAAATCTTAATACACATGAAAACGAAAAATTCTATGAAAAATCCACCCCAGCGGGAATTGAACTTGGGTCCATCAAGTGCAAGTCCACAGCGTTAACCACAAGGCCACCGCAACATGGAAACTCTAAGGCGGGAAACTGTATTTAAACTTCACCATAAATACCAAAGAAATATTTATTTAAATCAAAAACATGGATATTTTATTTATCAACATATTTCTTCAATCTAAAGAAGTATTTAATTTAAAAAATTAAGCCAATTATTAAATGTTTGATTTGAAAAAATATTGACTTTCTTGGAATCAATGCTTATTTGTTATAACTAATTTAATTATAGTAATCAAATGAAATATTTCCTTCTACGAAAGAAATAAATATTTAGGTAAACACAATACCTTTTGCATATAAATAAATGCTACATTTCTATGAATACATGGACTCTTCGTGACAAATAAATAGATTTTTAATTTAACTTGTGTAGAAATTTCTCCAGTTGGCCCTACTACAACAAGGTTTCTGGTCGGATCCCGGCCGGGCACTGGCCAGGATAATTTTTTGTTGAAATTACACATTTTTAAGAGGTGCTATATTATCAAAAACGTTATTATGGATGATAGATGAATTCCCATTTAAAAAGTATAATTTAAATGTTTATTAGAGCAGGTAAAGAGAAATAAGCTATTTTAAATTCTTTAAAAAAAACAGTACATTTTTCTGAATGTTTTAACTTAATAAATAAAACCGTTATCGATTTTGATATGTGCATCAGCAGAAATGTTACAATTTTAACTATTTTCACACGATTTTTAGTATGTACACTTTCAAATTTACCGCTATGTACTTATATCGCTTTCTGCACCGGGTGACTGCGTAGACACTCACTAATTTTCAGTTTCGCACTTCGAACGAAGGTGCACATTGCACTCACGTCGCGTCATTTCCTCCAAAATTTGCAAATAAAATCGAGATCCGTAATTAAAATCATCCTTGTTTCAGTAATCAGTCTGAAAACCCCACTTAGTTCGCGGATAATTATTCGTTATAATTAAGCCATACTCTTGTGAATACATTTTTTTCTGTGTACCGTCCTAACCTAATATCACCACGTAGTTTCCAACGTGAAACAATTGCTACGAGGTTCTATTATGTGTTGTTGAAATTCTACTCCAATTTCCTTGCCATAATTGGGACACTTGATTTGACCTTTAAAGTTCATCGTACTCTTTACGATAAGGATTAAAAGACAAAACAAGTTACAAATTTCTCGCCTGAAGCAATATTTTCTAACCGTATTGTGGCCGGATACCCGACCGGATGCCGGCCGGTATTCTATCCGGGATCGAGCTAGTTCACCGTGACGATTTTAGCCGGTTCCCGGCCGGATTCCCCGAACAGCGCCCGGCTTCAATCGGGGCTATACGGCCAGATCCCTGATTAGATTCCTACACGGGAATTAATATTATTTTGAATTAAATTATTATTTCTTTGATTTAACAAAACGGAATTCTGAATTTAAGTATGGAAAAATTACTGATTTAAATTCATGTGAATCAGTTCAAATAATGGAAATAATTTTCTTCAATCTAAGAAATATGTATTTCAGTAAAAAAAAATACAGCAAAAGAATCCATTTCTTTAGATCAACAAAATATATGTGTCTGGTTTAAATAAACATTACGTCTGTTAAAGAATATTTGGTTGATGCTAAGAAATAGGATTTAAGTAAGGGCAATTACTTGATGCTAAGAATGATTTTTTAGTGTAACTGAATAGCGGTGAGAACCAATGAATGCTTTACTAATAAAGAGGTAGAAGCCCCATCAATTCATTTTTGTCAGTGTTTCTTGCCTTTAATTCATATTTTCTCATCACAAAGAAATATTCATTCCAAATCATCGTACATTTATTTGGAACAATGAGTCATTCGTTTGGTGTAAAATGTATGTTTTTTGTCTTCAATTAATATTTCTTTAATTCAAAGAAATATTTCGCATCGACCAACAGGTCGCATTTATTTCCCTCAAATAAATGTTTCCTTGAAGTAAACAGGACTTTCACTTACGTCAGTCAAGTAAAATTCACTTGCTACCAGTAATTCTTTTTTTTAGTGTATATGTTTCAGGCGAAGTCTGATGTGCCGTCACACCGTAATCTACCTAGTCCCTCCGCGAACTGACTGAGCGGTGTCAGGCAAAGTCCGAAGTACTACTTTCACTTCGGTCTCTGCCTAGTCAAATCGCGAAGTGCCAGGCACGCTCAGGCAAATTCCAGAGTAAAAATAAAACCTTTGGGGTTTACTTTTCCTGCTGCACAATGGGCTGACTCAAGAATGTACAAATCAAAATAGTTTACAGATCGCAATGGTGAACGGATTTGAAAGGTTTTTTTTTTTAGAAATGATCAGCATTAAATTTCTAAGAAAACTTATTAAGTTTATTTATCAATTTTTCCTAAATATATTTATTTATTCAACGCAAGTTTTTTTCTACAAAAAAATTAGAAAAAATAAACTCGATATCCCAAGTCGAAATATAGGCCCTACTTTGACACTCTTCCCGCTAATATTCGCAGGGGCTAAGGTTTTAAGGTAAAAGATATTCAAATACGATTTTTGCACGTACTATAGCGCTCTTATGGGCACAAATTTCCAAATCTTCCATTTGGGGCGTGAAAATAGAGGCTTAGTTTTTGTTTCTAAATTAACGCTCCACACTCTACCTTCCTGTACCGAATAAAATTATTTAACGAAAAATTAATAAAAGTAGAGCAAGAAGAAGACTTAGTGACAGTAGCATAATGTTTCAAGTTATTTTGCACAAGGAAAAAAATACCCATTAAATTTTATAGAACTAATCTTATAGTAGAGGATACGCTGGGGGTAGTTTATTAAAAGTTAAAATCGTCTTTGTTTTGCATTGCTTTGAACTAGTCCCGAAAATATAGAGAACAGTTCTATTAAATCATAACCGACTTTTTGCCACAAAAAATTAATTTTCTCTATTATTATAATATTACTATTATACTCTAATATTTTTTCACATGTTTAAGGACACGGACTTTAAAGAATTCAAGAACATTATTCATATTTTAGAATGGCCTTAAAATCTTAAAACTCATTTAAATTATATCGAAATTCCTTAAAAGTTCTTAAAAGTTACTTAAAATCCCTTAAATTCATTAAAATTATCTTGAACTCTTAAATAATTCGAAGTCTTTTGAAATTTGATTATAAACTTAAAAAAATCTTAAATCAAATAACTCCCGTTATATCCCTCGAAACTCCTGAAAGTCTCTTTAATTACATAAAAATATTTTTAAATTACATGAAGATCCTTAAACTCGTTTGAATTTTTTTTCAAATTATCTAAAATTCTTTGTAATATTTGAAATTCCTTTACAGACTTTTTAAACTATATTAAATCGATTGAAATGCCAAAAAATCCCTTAAATGACTGAAAAAACTCTTTGACCCATACAAAGTGTTTTAAAGTATTTAAAATCTCTTGAAAATTCTTGTACTTTTTGAAATTCTTCTAAGATCCTTAAAAATTCTTAAATATTAGTCGCAATCTTTTAAAATTAATTTATAAACTTTAATCTTTTTTAATTTAAAAGAATTTTCAAATATCATTAAATTATTTTGAAATTCATTAAAATCCTTCTAATCAGTTGGACATATTTTGTAATTACACAATAATTATACATATACTCTTTTGAAATTTCTTGATATTTTTAAAAATAATTTAAAATAATTTGGAATCTCTAAAAACTTGTAGAGCGCAAAGGGAAATTGAGGAATATGCCATAATATTTGTGAATATTTCAAGATCTTTTGGAATATCGAAAATATTTAACATCATAAAGAATATTAAGAATACCAAGAATATTGGAAGAATACGTTTCCAGTGTAGAAATCTTACTGGGGTATTGTTGAGGGCCTGATGGGGTTTCCTTATTTTTATTAAGGTTCGCATTGGGCAAATTGTTGGGGACTGTACTAGTTTGGTTACACAAAATTGTTAGGGGCCGTCAAAGGAAATTTGGTCAGGCCCTTTACAAGAATCCTTATTATTTCCCAATTAATGTTAGGGCCCAAGTACAGTCGCTATTCTGTACAGTTCCTGGATGCTGCAATTACGAATTATCATGCCACATTAATAAATACTATAAAGAGATCTAAATTATGTTATCGGCGTAGACTACAGTTCAGACATCACTATAAATTGTGAAAAAGTATTGTTAAAAAATAATGAATAAATAAGCACAATTTTATTTCTTATAAACATTTTCAGATATACTTATAATTAATCGGTATTTGTAAGTTATAATGCTTATAATACAATTAAAATTTCACACGCAATAGGTGGGATTCAAACGCATAAACCTAAGCACGCAAGTCAATTGTCTTAACCACTACACTATTATACGAATTGCGATCTGTAAAATACTTTAGAAATGCATTTGTAACTGAGGGTGGCGACCTCAGAAACGACTTCTGAATACGCGACCATGCCATCGCGGATAACAACAAAAGTTCTAGCATTTACCTCATATCCATATGTCAACTGAAACAGTCACGGAACAAAATACATCTTGCTCCAATAAACTCTCAAGTGTACGTGATCTGTGAATGAGTTGTGCCATCCAAAACTGTATTGTTTTTATAAAACCTCTTCCTTGCAAAGTGGGAATATGGAGTAATGTGACGAATGTCACAGAAATGTCACAAAGGAACGTTTTTTTAGGTGATGCAATCCATTCATTGCCGATTGCGCCGTGAATTCACCCGGTGCTCCGCAGGGATAGGTTGCGTTGCGACTTTAGGGGCGAGCTCAGTAAACTAATACTAATACGTTACTACATTAATCTCGGTTCAGTGGATTTTACATGTCGTACAGTGTGCAATACGAGGGAATAGAGGTTTATTTTACTGAAGGATAACCGTTGATTTAACCTTAATTTTATTGTGACATTTATGAAATGCTAAGTGATTTTGACATTTTGTCCCTCTTATTAAGAGCAGTTTACACTGTTACGGTAACAAGAAACCTTTTACAATTCTTGATAAGTAAACGTTACATTTCTTTTTTCTGCGTGTAAAGTGACGTATTTATTTATAGGTTAGATCCAGATTTTTTAATTTATACGCACTATTCCATGATATTGATGGTTCCAGGTATCTGCAAAGTTGATAGTGATAAAAAAATACAATTTATTTATCAAAAGAAATTACGAAAACTGTTTTAATATAATAAAAATGTATAAAAAAAGGATTTTCGTGAACAAATTTTTAAGCGTCTTCACATACTTTAAAAATGGGGTCTCTTTTTTCTTTATGAAAATAATTGAAAAAAATCCTTTTAGATAAATCGCACAAATAATATACAATTCATATGATTAAAGTTGAATATATAAACATATATAATATAAATATAAACATCATCATTTTTTCACATGTGGCACGCGTGTGACACAATGACCTAACCTATAAACGTCATTCACGACGGTCTTTTTTTGCTAATCTGCTAAGAGGTTCATTTTAATCTGAGTACTTACCGCTATCAATTTAACACGAGAACAATAATTCGATACAATTTTCATGAAATTCCAAAAATAGTCTAAAATTTTCAAAAAATGGTCCAAAAGTTTGTATTGCGTGGTGCACAGTTAGAACGAATGAGTTAGCATGTCAGGTTTTTCAATTTTTTTTTTCGTATTAAAAAAATTTTTTTTTTGACCATGCACATTATTTAGGGTCTTAATCGATCCTGTCCAGGGCCACAATAGGGGGCTTATTATGGAATTCATCTCAATTAAAAGGATTGCCATATTTGGACCATAATAGGTCCTGATGGGGGCAGCCCTAATAAAGGTAAGCTGTTGGGGCATGTAACAAAGCCCCAATATTATTAGGGCCTATTAGCGCAATTTCTACTCGGGTTATGGGAATATTCAGTGAATGTATCAGGTATCTTGGAGTGGTCTACCCCCCGGAAAATAGAAATAAATTGGTTTAAAAATATGACATTTTGAAGAAACTATTTTTTTTTAGTACATGTTATATTCAATTTGGTTGAATTTGGAAAATTTAATTAGAAATTAAAAAATTATTATTTTTTATGTGACTTGAATTTAATACAAATAATGAAAATTTCTAATGCTTTAATTATAAAAAAGCTTAATAAATCAAAATGTTTGGTGAATATGAAATTTCTCAGTTTAAAATAAAGTTCGAATTACGAGTATTTAAGTTTCAAGGTTTTAAAGTAAAATTTTTTTCATAATGTTTCCCATCCCGGGTGGAAATTTAAGTCGGGGGCTGGCCATTCTACGGCTGGAGAGCCCGGCTTTAAGTCGGGAGCTGGCCAGGGAGCCCGACTTTAAGTCGGTCTGTAGCCGGGGTTTCTGGTCGCAATCCGGCCAGCATCGCCAAGCTGCGCTGGCCAGCGTCGGGCCATGGAACATGACCGGGAGTTGGCCGGGGAGCCTGACCGTGGCCAGGACGGGATCAATTGGTGATTTACTAGATTTAAGTGATTCGGGTTTCAACTGTGTCAAGAGCATCTGTCACTGAATTAGGGGAACAATTTGGTCCTTTTTTACTGCATAATTTAAGCATATCGAGGCGTCCTAACGGTAGGGTGCCAACGCACGCGACACGACTTGACGGTACTTAACCAAAAATAAAAGCAATAAAAAACTAACCGAGAAGTTAGCGCTAGAAAGTCTTGCTCGCGTAATTGAGCAAGGTGAGGCTAGAAGTTGGCCAAAACTAAAAGGTGCTCACTCGCTTCATCTATTCATGAAAGTTCTATCTCGAGCGAGCAAAGCATGAAGGTTGCCACTTCTCGCGTTTAGATTATAAGCGAGAAGTGGCACCTTCATGCTTTACTAGCTCGAGATAGCACTTTAATGTTTTGATGGAGCGAGCGAGCATCTTCTACTTTTGGCCAACTTCTAGCTCCATCTTGTCCAATTTCGCGATCTAAAACTTTCTAGTTCTTACTTCTTGGTTAGCTTTTTATTGTTTATATTTTTGGTTAAGTATCATCAAGTCGATCGGGTGCGTTGGCATCCTATCGTTAGGACGCCTCGATATTAATAAATTAAATTCCACACTCCCAGCAGACAGACAGCATTAACTATTTTCACGTAGTCGTTGAGAGACAAAAAAAGTATTTAAAAAATAAATATTAAATGATTGCGAGTATTTTGACTTTAAACATTAATACTCCTGTTTAAAGTAAATACATGTATTACATTTTTAAACATTATATTACAAATAAAGTTTCAAACGCTACAGGGTATCGAACCTACATATCTATACCTAAATCTAACGGCTAGCAGTCGGGAGTGCTAAACACTGCGCTATACCAATAATTTGAAACTCGCTGAAAAAGTCATCCTCATAAGCAACAGTTCAGAAAAGTTAAAGAACCAAATTTTAAGTTCTCTTTTTCGAATTATTTATTATTATGCGCCGTTATATAAATATAAAATACACTAACTTTTAACTGAAATATCAACAAAATACTTTTTAAATAAATAATTTTAATCGATTACAATTTTTCTTCGCGTAATATGTTGTTTTTTCCCGTTGTAGACTACTTGACAACTTTTTACAATTTCTTAATAATAAAATTTTTTTAGCTTTCGTGTAAGGTTTGGTTTTTAAGTTTTTTATACTATTTTACAGCATTCAAGATTGATATGAAATGTAAATTTTTGCTGAATATATGCAATTTTTCATAAAGATGGAACTTAGAATTTTTCTCTTAAAAAAATGTAAATCATATATTTTTTTAGAAATTTGGAAATTTGCATAAGGTTATTTTAAAATAACGCCAAAAAACTCCTGGTTCGAGGCTTCTGTAATTTGCTTTTTATATTGTATATTAGGTATTATATAATTTAAAATTCATTATTAATCGTTTAAAAAAGTTCAAAAAATGTTAAATTTTGTATTTGTGTATTTTTTTGCCGTCATTAATTTATAGTTTTATTATAATCTGCATTTGAAAATGTTAACCATACATTCATCACGATTTGAGATTTGTATACACATCCATTTCTTAATTAAATTAGAAAGAAAATTAGTTTTAAACAAAGTTTAACAATTTTATTATTACCACTTAGCGCCCGGCCAGCTACCGTCTCAGCATTCGATCTTAAGATTTGCCCGATCAGAGCCCAGTCAGCCCCCGACTGGGGTTTTAACATAACTTTTGCCTAGCTACTCTCCGACCAGCGCACGGCTAGACTCTTAAAAAACAAACATAGCCGGGTCAGTCCTCGGCCAGAAACCTTGTTTTACTATGGCTAAACCGGGCTATTTCCACATGGGATTTAAAATTATTATTTAGTTTGAAAGTGTGTAGAGTATAATTAAATCCATTCATTGATTTTATACAAATTCGCCTAATTAGCTTGAAGTTCAAATTATAATTTCGTTCTCTATTAACAATTTTAAATTTCAGAATTTCAGAAGCTTCAACTTTGAAAGATTCAATTCAGTTTTCCATATTGAATTGTCAAATCTTGATCGCTTTGAATTTATAATTGTTTAAATTCAAAAGTTTGCAACTTTTAATCATTTAATTTTTAACGATTTTAAGTATAAATAATTTTCAATGATCTTATCTTAAAATATTGAATTTTTAAGGTTTTTAAATTGCCCTATTTTCTAAATTTTTCTTCTGAAATCACTCAATTTCGTAATTCTTCAATTCAAAAGAAAATTGTGTGAAAGGAAAATCTATTTCTTCAGAATCTGAGGTAACTAATATGGAGTTATTTTTTGTGGTGCAGAAAAAATTCAATGCAGAAGTTTTCTATCTTCTTACTTTTTTCTTTTGACGTTTCTTTTCGTGTGTTTTATACCTTTTTTGGGGAGTTTTAGATGTTGGTTCTTTATCACTATCTTTAAAATCTTAGCACTGGTTTTTATTTTTCCTTTTGTTTACAGCCACCGCATTAGGGCAAATTTATTTCCTCTTGAAGCTATTTCGATGTTATGACTTTAATATTTATTATTTAAAACCAATTAAACTGTTGCTTTCACAAACTATGGTGATGGAATTTTAGACAAAACAACAAAGTATCTGTCATGAGGGCACAGGTGCACACTGGGAAAAACCCACCTTTTTTGGACAAAAATCGACCGACAGTTCAATTCTTAACGGATTTTGATGTTTTTTTTTAGAAATGACCGTAAGGCTTCCAGTTATAACAAGTAATTGCAGATATTTTATTTCGACTCAACTTAAATTTTTTATGGAACAACAAATTTACAACTTTTTGTTGCTAAACTTTTCCGTCATACCATGTTTTCTAAGACTTTCAAATTTATTAAAAAAGGTCATAAATCAATTTAATAAGTAACTATAAATAATTTCCTGTGTATTAGAGTAACTACAAAAATTGTTAATAATGTTATAAACAAATTAATTCACAAAAGTCATTTTTTCGTAATTCGCAATGATTAGCTAATTTTAACCCATAGCTTTTGTATAAAGTATCACAGATAATGCACATTTGGACCATTTTTTCATGAATATGATTGATTTTTTTTGCGGAATCAACTTGAAATGTCTTGCAAAAGACTCTTTGCTGACATATTTTTAATAGTGACAGAAAGTGGTAATTGTTTTTTAAAAATTTATGAACAAATGCACATTTTTACCATTTTTTTAATAGGCTAGATTTTTCTGCAGAATAAACTGAAAATGTCTTGACAAAGCCTGCTTGCAAATAAATCTTTCTTGAAATAAAATAAAACAAATGAAGCAGACAAAATCAGGAACGACTTGAAGTTGCTGCAGCCACAAATAAATTGTTTTTGGTGTGGACTATACCTAAAAACAGTTGAATGTAGCGGGAGCAACTTCAAGTCGTTGTTGATTTGTTTTTCTGCATTTGTTTTATTTTGCTTCATGGAAGACGTTCACAAATAGACTGCGTGTTTCTAAGGAGATATTGAGGGAATCCTTTGAAGTATTTTTTAACATGGAATACAGAATAAAAAATCAGCACTTATGTGACATCATTTGGAATAGCGATCCACAATCAAAATGTAACAAAGTAGATTTGATTTTGGATAATATTAATGCAACGTCTTCTCTTGATGAAAGTCAGTTAATGGTAATAAGAAAAAAATTTGTTGACTCTTTTATGCCTTTGTATAATAGAAAATGGAAAAGTGTCTGTAGGAAAAAAGCATTGTTTGTTCAAAATCATGCTGCATTCTTAGAAGCAGAGTTCAAGGTACCTTTTCCTTGCCCACCTATCCAAGCAAAAGGTTTAACTAATGTTCTAAAGAGAGGAAGAGCACGATCATCATTTGAAGATGAATCCGAAAAGACGAAGGAAAAGCGCGTCCAAGAACTTGCTTCAAATTATAGCAAGGAAGACTTATCCAAAGCACTTTCATTGATCAAAAATGAGTCCGATAGCGAATCTGGGACGCAGTTTCGTAAGGAAAATGATGACGAGAATAAATTGCAAAGAATCTTAGCGATGTACGTGGATTTAGGTCTGTCGAGGAGGAAATACCGATTCATATGCGCCGTATTTAAAGATCTCCAAAGCAAAAAAAGCGTGTTATCCAGGAAACGGTGAGCATATAGAGACATCTAATTTAGGAGAAAGTGTCCGTTTCATAAGTTTACTGGGTCATACAGTTAAGCGAATCTTGTTGCAAATGGAAAAAGATGATCTTGCTAATCTTTTTGGTAAAAAACTGGTGCTCTTTGGGAAGTGGGGTATGGACGGTGCTTCTGCGAACCAGATGACACGGCAAAAGTGGTCAAAGAAGAGTGATGATGTGGATGCAAACGATGAATCTTATAACAGTGATTCTGAGATTGAAGAAAACATCAGCTATCACAAGAGTCTTTTCACGGATAAATCTTTCTTTTTGATTTCCTTCGTCCCTCTTCAATTAAAAGCAGATGATGATATTATTTGGATGAACAAAACACCTTAATCTGTCAATTTCTGTAGGAAAATTAAATTAAAGTTCCTGAAACAAACTGATTCTCTTGTAAAGAAAGAGTATAACTATCACATAAAGCTGCTGGAAGAAGTTCGTACCTATTCCATTGGTGTCAGTGGAATGAATTTTGATATCAGCTTTGACTTGAAGTGTACGATGATTGATGGAAAGGTCTGTAATATTCTAACTGGACAGAAAGCATCTTCTCGCTGCAATATTTGTGGAATTGGATTAAAACGTGTTCACAACTTACCATACGTAGCTAAAATTCCATGCAATGAGGCACATTATAAATTTGGTCTCTCGACGTTGCATGCCTGGATTCGTGTTCTGGAATCTTTGTTACATGCTTCCAACAATATGGATTTTAAAAAGTTTTCCGCAAGAAAAAATGAAGAAAAGGAAATTTCGACTCGGGATGTATTACATTTAACGTAGATAGACTTAGAAAATATAAATAATTTATTTTTAATATTTTTATTGTTCTATAGTGTAAATAGTTTCTGAATTCAAGCCTTTTCAATAAAAGCCGATTATTTAAAGCAAATTCATAGATATATATTTCATAAAACGCACCAGTCTATTATTTGTAATAACTAGATTAATAATAACAATAATGGTTCATTGTTGATTTATTTGATGAAAAATGCTTCAATATACGTGTAATACGAGATAGCAAATCTTTTTTAACAAAACACCTATTTCGTGCTTTTTCCTACTGATTTTGTTACAATAAAGATTACTATAAATCAATTTATTATTAATTTTCGAAATGATAAAATGTATGCGAAAGTAATTAGTCTATTATTAACAATATTATAAATAAACACTTATGTTATGCACTTTTGTGTAGAATTTGTTAATGTTGTGTAAATAATTGCCGAATTAAACTGATATATTGTTATATGATGCTTTATATCATAAACGGTGGAAAATAAAATGTTAAAAAAAATCTACAAAAAATTCCTGACATGCAATTACAGTTGAAAACAAATTCTAATAAAGCTCCGACTTCTAACTTTTTCGTGAGTTTTAAAATTATTCAATATTGCATTTTTATCAAGACAATACTTAGCAAAAGTATATGTGCAAATAAAGGAGAAAAATGTATATATTCAGTGAAATGAAGAATACAAAAATTTACGGAAAAATGTAAGGATTCAAATTTAAATAAATATCAGTAGAGGTGGAGTAATTTAGTTCATAAGAAGACTATATGTACGAGTTAAATAAACAATTAATTTTCTTTATTGTAACAAGTAGAGGACAAATGACATTTGGAATTGCACAAGATTTTTAGTTTTTTGCATTTACATGTATTGCATTTTTTTGTACAATTGCATCTAACGTAGCCTTGACCTCAGAAGAAAGATCATTCATTATTTGTACTATGCAAAGATATAGGTTCAGTAGACACTACACCAATATCTACAACAAATTTTTTGCATACATAAATTTGATTTCTAGAAAATAATGTATTTGTAATTGCTTGATTGCTACCAACTTTATAATAACCTTCTTGAGTTTCTTCCATTACTACTCCAATTATATTTCAGAAATTGCCTTTACTTTGTTCAATGCTGGATATTGGAACTTTGACAGAAGAACCTACATCAATTTTACCAAATTTTTTGTTTGATGATGATATTAACAACTTAATTACTACAAATAATAGACTGGTTCCTTGTATGCAGCGCCGCATTAACATTTTTCGGGGCCTGGGGCTACACCTCGAAGGGGCCCTCTTAAGTGTAGAGAAAACCCCAATTTTGCTGTAAACTTGATTAATTATTTGGGGTCAGGGGCCCCTCAGCTTCCTGTGGTCTGGGGAACTAGCCCCACCGTTCCCCTTGGTAAATCCGGCACTGCTTGTATGGAATATATGTCTATGAATTTGCTTTAAATGATCGGCTTTTCCTGAAAAGGCTTGAATTCGGAAACTATATACACTACAGAACAATAAAAATATTAAAAATGAATTATTTATGTTTTCTAAGTATATCTACGTTAAATATGATATATATCGAGTTTATTTTTTTATTTTTGTTAGAAAAAAACTTGCGTCGAATAAATAATTATATTGGAAAAAATGGATAAATATACTCAATAAGTTTTCTTAACAATTTAATCCTGATCATTTCTATAAAAAACTTTCAAATCCGTTCACAATTGCGATCTGTAAACTATTTTGAATTGTAAATTCTCGAGCCAGCCCACTTTTTAGCGGGAAAAGTAAACCCCAAACGTTTTATTTTTACTCCGGACTTTGCCTGAGCCTGTCCGGCACTTCGCGATTTGACTAGGCAGAGTCCGAAGTGAAAGTGGTACTTCGGACTTTGCCTAACACCGCTCAGTCAATTCGCGGAGGGACTAGGCAGTCTGCGGTGTCACGGCTCATCGAACTTTGCC
>NC_046663.1:140928349-140936591 GCF_010883055.1 Belonocnema kinseyi
AGACAAACAGTTTCTTGTGTAGAGTTTTTTTAATTTAATAGAAAATTACATATCCACTCATCGCAAGGACTAAACTGAAAATACACGACTGGCGCAGTACTGGCCAAGTGCAGATTGCCGGGGTACCAATACTGGGAGTCTGTATCGTGTCATGCAGTACTGGCTTTTAATGCACCGCAGTACTGGCGCGCACACCAGCCGCGGAACTAAAATCCAGTACTGGTTCTGCACTGACAAAGTGCCGACGTACGAAAGCGCCGCAGTTAATTTTCAAAAATTGTAAAAATTCATTTAATTGTTCAAGGACACATCTACCTTATCTATAAAGCATCTTGTGACTGCATATCGTGCGAATATTATTTATAATTTCAAAAGTGTAAATTACATTTATATTTTTCGTTAACTTTATTATCTACTGTTGCTATAATCTAAAGATATGACAAAAGTATTTAATTTCTTGTCTGAATATTAATTGTTCCTTTCTTCAATCTGCACATAGACATTTAAATGAAATTCTTAATCTGTACAATCTGTCATTTTATTTTCACGTATATCTGTATCCGTCTTTGTTTCTTCTTCTTGCTTTTTTCTTTTTTCATCTTTATATTTGGTTCTAGAATTACTGTATATTTCTTCCTGGTTAACATCTTCAAAGTCAGGCCATTGTGCCTTAACGAACTGAACATACGAATGAATTATAACAAAAAAAAACTATATAAACATATATAAAATACTGCTATTGTCAAATACGATTGTTTTTGTCCTTAAGCTATTGCCCAAGATGAAATTACATTAAATGAAAACTCATATTTGTTTAGATTTTACTTTTTTACAGTAGTACATGCATCTGTTTTTGTAGCATCAACTTTTTCAGTTACATTGATAGTTTCATTGTCTTTAATAGAGGAAAATGGCTGATATTTCGAAAAATAATATTTTTTATAAGGACTGTTATAGCAATACAAGCTCCCGAAACGAAAATTCAATCATATTAGTATGCTCCCAAAATACACTATTGTAAAGAAAGTTTTTGTTAATTTTTTCACAATTCACGTAAATCATCAAATATTCGTAGGTTCAAAAAAAATGTTTTTAGTTAATAAAAAAATAAATATTTCATATTGCACCTTGGAAACAATATATATCAGGCCCAAAAAATACCGTGACATGACCATCGACTCAGTGGCCGGTTTCATATGAGATCCGTTAAATCTAAAATTTTCTTTTCTAAACGTGTTTTTGTGTAGCAATATCTTATTCCTTTTTTCTTTAGTTTATATATTTGCTTCTAGTAAGCCGAACGTACTGATGGTTGTAAAAAATGTACTTTTCTTGTATAAACTTTTTTGTATAATTTATTACAGAAACTGTAATTTTATTCATAATATGAAATTAAAGGCCCTTTTTACTGATCACAATCATTTTTAGAAAAAAACTTTTGACCTTCAACAGAAAAGGTCAAAAATAAATTTCACCATTTATCGCATTTATCTCAGAAAAATATATTGACAAAAAAAGAGATTATTAAAAATCTATTATTCTCTAATGTTTATTTATGATTTTTTAAATAACTAAGACGGCGAAGCAACGTTAAAGGTTTTAGAAAAACCAAAACTTTCTAACACTCTCCTAAGACAAGATTATCATAAACAATTTTAAATTATTTAAACAATTTTGGGTTAAATTTTATTAATTATTGCCTCGCTAAGTGACAAAACGACAGAAAGGTAAAAATGATCGAAAAAACGTAACTATCAGGCATTAATATGGATAAAGATACTCATGAAAAACAAAAGATTGTTTGAACAATTATTTTTGCTGAATCTTATTGATTATGAAGCCACTTCTAATGAAAAATAGACAAGTAGTTAAAAATTAAGAAAGAATCGCAACATTCTACCATCAAGCAAAGAGAATATTATTAATATTAATAAATTGTTTAAACAATCACTCTTGTTAACATTGTTGAAACTCCCTCTAATTGAAATTTGAGCAACAAATGAAAAATAAAAAAGTCAAACATCTAATTATCAGTATGAAATGGTTTTTTATGTGCCAGAAACAGTTTTTATGAAAAAGACCGCAAAAAATTATAATTAGCGTCGAAATATCGCAAGACCAATTTTTTCATCCATGGGGTTTTTTGGGTCCTATAAGGAAAACTTATGGGCGTGATATTTTATTTATATGATTTGGCTAATTGTGATGAGAAATATTGAATTTCAACTTTATCTGTATAATATTGAGGATTCTGGATAAAATATTTTAAAAAAAAACATCTTTTTTCCTTACCAATGCTAAAGTTCCATTTTGTTGTAGTGACTATACCCCCGGACAGTCCGTGAGTTTGTGTACGCTTATAACACGGTCGAGTCTAAACGTACGTCCGGCTAAGTGGAAAAAAGATAAGGAGGCGTTTCTGGTGTCTATACGTCTGGACACAAGTCACGCCCCCTTTTCTTCTTCAGCTCCCCCTTCTACTTTCTAGGTCCGTACGTTTAGACCTACCGTATTATAAAAGCTTTGGGTTTTAGATGTGTGCACATCGGAAACAAGGCCCCAGTCATAGAAATAAAATCAGAATTTCCACACTTTATTAACGGAGGATCTTAAGAACACCTAGTAACCGAAATTAACTTTTTATAATAGAATTTTATAGATTGACGCTTCCGTTCAATATGATTCAATTTGCTGACAGCGCCGTGTACGATACGATCCTCTAGCGTCAAACAATATTACCAATTGCATGGGACAAGGCTTAATTTGTTTCATAATTTGGAAAAAAATTAGTTTTAACGATAAATGTAGTAGACAGTTTACAGATGAACTTAATTTTTTTTATTACTTTCCCAGTATACAATTGCGTCTAGTATATATCGCAAAGAATTCCTATCTCTTGGTCACAGGGGTACTTGACTATCGTAGTTGTACAAATCTAGAGGGTTGCGGTATGAGTGGGTTGGATAGCAATGGTAGCGTGGGACAATGGCAAGAGAAGAAGCAGTGAAAGGGGCACATAGATTCTCGGTCGCAAGAGGGACATCAAGGGGAATACGATGCGAAAGGGTGAGTGGGTGGTAGCCTAGCAGGGCGACAGGGGTCGGGGGTTGTAAGCGGCTTATACCAGCCGAGCCAAGAGCGACTCCACGCTAATTATTTATAGGTCCCTACCTTATACTCCTCACGCTCAAGATCCTTCGTAAAGCAGTGCCTCTCTTTCCTTTTTTGCTCTTCTGTCTTTTCCTCTTTTACAGTCGGTACTGACTTTATATTTATGCATTAAATTCTCTTACACTTCGTTACCCATTTCACATCAGGAAATTCTCAGGCTTTAACTTTCCACATTTTCATCACACGATGACGTCATTTAATTTTACTCCTAAAAATATATTAAATGAAATGTTGTAGGATTTGAACAATTTTTTGAGCGGAGTGAAAATTATTGTTTTTATTATATAGAACTTGTTTAGCAGTTGGGGATATAAAGTTGTTATTCACTGTTAGAAATTTATTGTGAATTCAAACGCTTTTAAATTCGAAATATGACTTAAATTTTAGGTACTGCTAACTTCAAATGATTTGCATACCCTTTTAACAGAGAGAGGAAAGAAAGAGAAACATAATGATAAAGGGCCTAAGATTAGAAAGAAAAGAGCTGAAGGAAGAAGTGAAGGAAATACTAAAAAGGATTGATGCTAGGGTAGAGATAGAGGAAGTGCGAAGTGTAGGAAGGGAAGAGCGAAGAGCGAAGAAGGGGAGAGAATAGTACTGGTGAAACTAAAAAGATGGGAACATAAGAGAGAAGTGATGACAAAGAACAGGTTGTTATAGGAAAGCCCAAAAAGGATAGAGTATGATTTGACATTGGAAGAAAGGAAGATGCAGTATAAATTAAGGAAAATAGCGGAAGAGGAATAAAAACAGGGAAAGAGAACATGGGATAAGTATAGAAAAATACAAATATAAGGTGTATGGTGAGATTGGAACGAGGACAGGGAAGAGTTATTAAAAAATTAGGTGTCGGGATATTAAGGGAAAAAGAAACGGGAGATATAGAAATAATAAATAGTAGGAAACAAAAGGAGACGAGAAACAAAAGTAGGGAAGATTGAATGATATGCTACTGGAATATAGCAGGCTTGAAAATAAAGGATAGGGAGTTTATGAGAAATCTAATACAATGTGATGTAGAAGTAATGATAGACACGTGGTTAGATGAAAAGGGATGGGAAAGAGTAAGGGGACGATGAACCACAGTTTAGGAATAGTAGGTTCAAAATGTATAGAGAAAGAATAAAAAAGGCAAAGCAATGGGAGAAATGGTGATAGGAGTAAGGCACGAATGTACAAAAGACAAGGATAACGCAAGAGATAATGGAACAAAAAGAAGCAGAAATAGTAGAAGAAATAAATACGGGCGGAGAAAGGTGGAAGATAGTGAGGGTATATGTGAACGGTGATATGCAGGAGAAATCAGATGCTTTGAGAGAACTTATGGTAAAAAATAATCAAGAGATTAGGTTTATAAAAAGAAAAAATAAATGGTTAAAGAGCCTAGAGAAGATAGGACGGTTTATCCTGAATGGAAATATAGAGGGGGGTGAGAAAGGGGAACATACACGTTCAGAAGAAAATGGGGAACAGTACTCGATTATGTGGTAGTGAACGACAAGGTACAAGAGAAGGTCAAAAAAATAGAGGTAGGAAGTTTGATGGATTCGGATCACTTTCCCATAATTGTGACATTACAGGGGAAAAAAATAGTAATAATAAGGATAAGAAAAGTGAAAGTATAAAGATTAGGAAGAGGGGATTAGTGAATGGAAGGTAAAGAGCAGTTTAAGAAAAAGGTCTGGCATATAAAAATGGGGGAAATAAATGTGAACGAGATCAAAATAGTGATTAGTGGGATCTAAAAATATTAGAGTGTACAACCAAAAAAAGAAGTTAGTGCAGGTGGGAGTAGAAGTGGATGGGATAAGAAATGTAAGCAGAATAAGAAGGAAGTTAGAAGGGAATAAAGAAACTGGAGAAAAGGCACGCGTGGTGGAGAAAAATATAGCAGAAAAATACTGAGTATACTCAGTTATGTGGCAAAAAAAGAGGAATAAAATAAAAGGTTTGAATATGAGGCGGCGAAGGCTAGAGAGGAGGAAGAGGTGTGGAATGTGGTAAATAGAGAGAGAAGAAAGAGGAAAAGATTAAGCCAGGATATTGAGATGGTGGAATGGAACAAATATTTTATAGAATTATTTGGAGCGGTAGAGACAAAAGTTAGAAAAGATGGAAAATATTGTTAGCGAACTGCACGTTTTCTGATAACTTTCGGTCTAAAATGATGAAATACAAAGTTTGGTTCAAAAATATTAATATTTATGGCAGACCCTAGACTTTTAAATTATTGAAATGTACCGTAAGTGAGCTATGAATCTCTTGTCATCGTGTATGTTCTGTTTGCAGACATAATTTGTATAGAAATAGTAAAGTTTATTCAGCATACAGTTTGTTTAATAAAAAAAGCAAAAAAGGATAAAGTCACAACTTTAAAATAAATTTAGGTAGAAAAAAGGTGTCACATTCAATCGAAGAAAAAGGAAATTATATCTGGCAGAGTGCGGGTCCACGAGAATTCCCGCCAGGGCTCCATTCCTCGTAGAAAAGGTTCAAAGGGTGAACCATGGCTCAACAAGGGCATTAGCGTAGGTTCACCGTGGGGTTAGCGTGGGTTTCCCGTGGAATAAGCGTAGGTAAATGGTGGGGTAAGCATGGCTCAAGATTGGGTCAATGTTCACCCACGTTCATCCCATGGTTGTCCTATGTTTATGAACAATGGGTTAATCAGACCTAATGGCCCCTCTGCCATGCTTTACCCACGGTCGAACTTGATTTAGTTGAAATTGAAATTTGGCAGAATTTCCGAAGTTGGACAAAATCTGCTACATTTTCCTCACTTTTTATAAAGGATTGCTGGATAAATATGTTATTTTATTCGGTTTCGCGCAATTTTTTTAAGAACCCGCGTTAAAGAAGTTTGCATGGCTCAAGCATGGCAAGACGCCTTGAAATATCTTGCTAAAACATGAGTCAGGGCTGAATACTAGCATGACGTAAGCGTTGCTCTGGTCCGTCTCCCATGCTTATTACAGCTAACCACAAACGAATATTATTAAGAAATGTAATTGTCAGACAAAATTAGCTTGCGTTAAAAAGGGAACCCTTAGGTTTGCCAATAATTTTACAAAATTTTAATTTTGTGAATAACAAACACAATTCCAAATGGACGCTCTGGTGCATCAGGTCACGCACCAGGTAGTTTAGCGCGTATTCTACGAGCACTTTTTGAAAATTTAAATTGTGTCAACTACCAAATAACTACCAATGACAAGCAGCCGATCCAGGTGAACCGAATCGCGCAGCAAGTAGCTTAACACGTATTCTACAAGAACTTTTTTGAAATTTGAATTGTGCTAACAGCAAAAATAACTAAAAACTGTGAGTCGATGATCCGGGTGCACCAGATCAAGCACCAGATCGTTTAATACGTATTCTACAAGAGCTTTTAAAAAATTTTAATCTTGTGAATAACGAAAACGAATCCAAATGGTGAGGCGACGGCCCGTATGCACCGGGCCGTGCACTAGATAGTTCATCACGTATTCTTGGAGAACTTTTTGAGACTTTCTATTGTGCCAAATGCCAAAATAACCAACCATAATTAGTCGACGATTCAGGTGCACCGAATCGAGCACTAGGAACTTTATTGCGTATTCTGCAAGAACTTTGAAAAAATTCAAATTTTGTCAATAACGAAAACAGTTCGAAATAGTGATTCAACGACACACGTGCACAGGCTAACGCACCAGGTAGTGTAGCAAGTATTTTACGATAACTTCTTTAAAATTTAATTTCTTTCAACAGCCAAATTAACTAAAAATTGTGATTCACAAATCCGGATGCAACAGATCAAGCACCAGGTAGTTTAATACGCATTCTATGCGAAACACAGTTATACATATTCAAAAACCCCAAAGAGCAACTCTTAGCAGGCTTAATTAGCTCCTTCTTAGCTGCTTTAATCTACGACCACCAAAAAAATTTGAAAATTAATTCAATTATCCCAGGCATCTTCCCAGCAATCTAGTTAAGTTTCTGGTTCCTATTATAGTAATAGAAAACCACTCATAGGACATTTGACAATCCCGATCTTAGCTACCTTTAACTAAAACAGAAAAAAGCACTCTTACCAACTTGTAAAGAGTTTAGTTGATATCTTGAGCCCCACAGTAATATTAAAAGAGTCCAAAAAACCGCCCCTAGTGCACTTAACCAGCCGGGTTTCTACTGTCTGTCAGTGAAATCATAACATAATTTTAAATGAAAATAATCAACACAAGCACGTTCCAAGAACTGTAGTTGATATTTTCATCTTTAATGTGATATTCATCTGTCACAAAAGACTCCCCGTAGTACATTTAATTAACCCCGCCTCAGCTGCGTTTACTAGAAACAGGAAAAAAGCTTTATATTTTAAAATAATCACACCAGACAACTTCCAAAGACTATATTCAACATTTTCTACCTCAGGTTGATATTTAAAAAGCCCAACTACCAATCGCTGACCAAAAATGATAGTATTCATAAAATAACCCCAGATACCTCTTTGAGGCCTTAGTTTATATCCTCATTTACACAGAAATATTAAACCACCCCTATTGCGTTAAAAAAACCTATCTCAGATGCCTTAATTAAAACACCCCAGAAAATTTTAATCAAAAATAATAAAAACGAACAAAACTCCAAGGCTTTATATCTATCTTCATTCTGACAATGATAATAAACAATCCGGGGGAGGCTTACATGTATGGGACGAGGGAGTCAAACGGACTTTGGTCGGCATGTGTATGGATATGTATAAAAATATCCCTATAAACGGGTTCTTCTGGTATGTAGGATTTTAGTATGATTGAAGACTGGAAGCACCTAGCTAACACGGGCCTGCTGGATCCCTGGGTCAAAGTCTTCTTTAGCCAACATGGAGATTGGAATCAGGACGGGAATTCCTACGGCTCGCATAGCGATTTAGAAACAGCCTCCCGTTGGTGTGGTAACCTACTAATATATATATATATATTCGGTTCGG
Source organism: Belonocnema kinseyi (assembly GCF_010883055.1). Taxonomy (NCBI): domain Eukaryota; kingdom Metazoa; phylum Arthropoda; class Insecta; order Hymenoptera; family Cynipidae; genus Belonocnema; species Belonocnema kinseyi. The sequence continues at coordinate 140,936,490 of NC_046663.1, forward strand.
TTTTGATTCCTCTAGAATCAAACCGGAGGGCCTATGACAAAGCCACCGAACGCGTCCTCGGGTTGCGGATAGAGGGTCCCTGTACCAAGGGTTTCTGCTGAA
>NC_046663.1:140936691-140941822 GCF_010883055.1 Belonocnema kinseyi
CTGTAACCACCTATCTCACGGTTGTGAGACGTGGTTATGGCTGAAATTTTACCGCGATTTCGCTGGAAGCGGGTGCAATTTTTCAGATTAGCACCCGCTCAAATTTCTAATTATATATATATATAATTAAAAATTTGTCATAAGGACAACCGCAGGATTTCGCCGGGATCGGGTAATAATCTGTAAAATTGCACCCGCTCCCAGGGAAATCGCGGTAAAATTTCAGCCACAACCACGTCTCACGACCGTGAGATAGGTGGTTACCGTCTGGAAATAAATAAATACGACGATCCAGCAAAAGCCTCGTGCACCCTAAGAACACGGAGCGACCCAAGGACTTCCGCCTTCTGCATTTTTTCCGCAAGTGTTTTAGCATATTCTTGACACGCAGGGATGCTTTTTAGGCCATTAGCAAGTGAAAGCTTGGCACCTCCAAGAGCGCTTATGATAAGGACGATTAGTTTAACAGAATATTCCAGGTGCAATCGTTGCCACTCCCCTATAAGGTCTCGATACCTCTCTTTCTTTTCATTCTCCTTGGTTATGATGTTTTTGTCACCCGGTGCCGAAAATTCGATAACGAACATGGTTTGCCTCTCGAAGTCAAGAAGAACCATGTCAGGCCTCGAGTGTCAGCCCTCAATGTGCCACTCTGCAAAGCTACGGGCGTAGAGTGATCATGCTCGTGACAGTTTGAACCCTATGGGTACAAAGATGGGTCTCGGGTATACGGGATTACCGCCCCGAGTGATCAGTCTTAGAAATGCTCGCAGAGCTCGTCAGGGGCGAAACTATTATTTGCCTGGTTACTTGTGGGAATTAAATATGCACTTAAAAAAAGTAATTTAGCAGGGGCAGTTTACAACGACCCCTCTGGAAAAAGCATCTTTCCCTGAGAAGATAAAAATTGTCGAAGGGACAATTCTGATAGCAGCACATCGAATGAAATCAAGGAACAGAAGAAAATGCAGCTTTGAAGTCTAACAGTCTGTTAAAGCCAGTCTCTTTAAACTTTATCTCAACTCAAGAACGAGCAGACCAAGGCAATTTTAGCGGCATTATAGATGAAAATCGATGCGGTGCAACCTGTAGAAGTCATCCTAAGATTTAAAGTTTGACCTTAGGTAAAAGTTAATATCGAAGTGATCGAAAGAAAAGACTGCCTAAGGCTAGTTTGGCTGCTGGCTCGTATTTCTACTGTGTCTGTTGAACCAATAGCAGTACAAAAAAGGATAGAAAACCAAAACCCAACCATGAAAACGGAAAGTAGGAAGGTTATCCATTTGAAAGCGAGAAGTCAAGCTGCTAAACTTGAAATAACTGCATAACTAGGGATGGTCGAGAGTGGTCTTCAAAAATGGTTATTGCGTTAATACATGAACCTTGTGCCTACAAGGCAAGAGTTAGACGATTAGGTAAAAAGAGCAAAGCAATCATTTATGATACTTCGTTAGACTTACTATTTGACTCCTAGGGCCCACCTGCTTGTGAAAAAATGTTCAGACTATATTGAAGTTTAAATAACCTTGATACGTCCATCAAGGTCCGCCTTATCTATGACCTGACTACACTTTTTAACATAAAATTTTCCGCTCATTGGATTACTAATGCCAAAAATTGGCCATTCCATTTAAAAAAATTAAGTTGACCATGAAATAACCATAAAGGTCATGGTCAAGCTCAAAACTAAGGTCATCAGTGGATTCCTCGTTGAATGTTACTGCAAGAATGATCTGAACTATCTCCAAAAAAATTGTACCTTAGGATTTATTTCGCTGTCCCGGAACTTTTTCAACAACCTGTATATATTTCGGTTTCGATTCCTTTAAAATCAAACCGAAGGGCCTATGGCAAAGACACTAAACGTATCCTCGGGTTGCGGATATAATTTCCCTATACCAAAACGTTCTTATAAATATGGGTACAATTCTTAATAAGCAGTCACGAACAATTGTATAGGGATGGTCCCAAAGGAGACCCGTGAGCGGCGATGTAACGCGCGGCTCGAAAGCTGAATGGCACCTGGGCAAGGTGTCTTAAATGGTGAATCTGGGACAGCAAACGACCTCTCAATGTATAAGCCTTTTCCTTGCATGCATGACTCTACAGGGATGAACGGAAACTTTTCCTAGCTGCTCATGAGAATAACAATGACAACCCTACATCACTAAAAAGTTGTAGATGTGGTTCAAAAAGATCGAAAGCGCAGAGAACCCGACAGTGGGTTGGCAAAAATTGCCGATCACCCTAGAGGTAATAGCGATTTCAGATCATGGAGGATTATTAACATGCAGGTTCGTTCTAAACCCCAGGATCTAGCTGAAATGGATGCCTCACTTCGTGAGGATATCTTGGAGGTGTCCGACCTGGTACAATTGAATATTAGGATTAGATCGGCAAGACAGCATCCCGTGTTCAGAATGTGATTGACTGCATAACTAGGGGTGGCTTAAAAAAGAATGTCCGGATAATTATAAAAAATGAGACTACTCATAGTATCATAGTCTTCAAAAAGATTCAAACTCAACTTATGACAATTGGCCAATACCCAGAAATTCAAAATAATTTTTTTCGGAGACTTTGATACTATGAGAAGTTTTACTTTTTTCATTTACCAATAGATTAATTTTGAAAACACCCCTAGGTCTTATTTTAAAATTTCTCAAATAGAGGGGTGTCTCAGGAAGAGTGTCAGAAGTTATACTAAGAGTCAGAAGTGAAATTTAAATTTTTTCGCGGACTTGGCAATATGAGAATTTTTACTTTGACAATTATCTGAACATTTTTTTCCAAACCACCTCTAGGTCTAACTTGAAAACTTTCGAATAGTAGGGGTGCCTCAGGAAGGTTGACAGAAGTGATTTTAATAGTCATAAATTGAAGTTACATTTCTTCGGGCACTTTGATAATATCAGAAGTCTCATTTTTCACATTTATCAGAAAATTCTTTTCGAAACCACGCCTAAGCCTAATTTGAGAGCTCGTGGATACTAGAAGTGACAAATCAAGGTTCTCAGAAATGATGCTAACAGACAGAACTTGAGTTAAAATTTTTTTGCGCACTTGGATACTATAAGGAATCTTATTTTCGACACTTATCTGGAAATTCTTTTGGAAACCACCCCTCGTTCTAATTATAAAAATTTTAGGCTGTAGATGCATCTCTGCAAGGTTGTCTGATGTGATGTGAACTCGCAGAAATTGGATTTAAATGTTTTGGGAGACTTTGATACTATAAGGCGTCTCATTTTTCACATTGATGTGGAAAAAGTTACACATTTTCCTGGAAACTCTGTTCGAAAACACCTTCAGATCTAATTTGAAAACTTGTGGGAAGTTAAATTGTCTCAGATTGGTTGTCAGAAGTGATGTCATTAGTAAGAAATTTAATAAAAAAATTTTGCCGGCTTTGATACTATAAGAAGTCTTATTTGTGACATTTATTTGGAATTTCGTTTCGAAGACACCCTAGGGTCAAATTTGAGAACTTGCAGGCAGCACGTGTGTCTCAAGGTGGTTGTCAGAAGTGATGCCAATGGCCAAAAATTGAAGTTAAATTTTTCCCCGTATTTGATACTATAAGAAGTCTTATTTATCGCATTTATCTGAAAATTATTTAGAAACCACCCCTAGGTGAAATATGTGAAATCGTTAAGAATATCTGGTCTCAGGAATGTTTTCGAAGGTGATATCAATAGTCAGAATTGCAATTAAAAACTGTTTTGAGGCTTTGTTATTCGAAAAATCTTAAACTCTAACATTGTTCTAAAAGTTCTTTCAGAAACCACCCCTGATGAAAATCTTAAAATATATCGATAATAAGGTAGTCTCTGGAAGGCTTTCGGGAGTGGCATCAGTGGTCTAAAATGAAACAATACGCCTAAACGAGAGGGTCGCCGTTGAATAGAGGCATAATCAAAGTTATAAAAATACTTACCTGAAGACATCTGAAGAGTTGTGAGCCTGGTAAAAAAATTCTTAGAAAAGGGAACCTGATTTTCTTTTTCTGCAACTGATGAAAGCATTGTAAATATCAGTTATTAAGCTTTAATTTAGTATGCTTTTATGTGTGCCAAAAACGTTCTCAATGTACAATTTTAACAAATTGGGTTTTCAAAAGTTTTTATTGAAAAAAGGGGTGCCATTTGGGTATATAAACGTCAGTTTTATGCGGAATGTAATTTGTAAATATTTAGAAGCAGTTTGATAGTTTGGCGCTTCACTTTGTGGAGTTTATATTCAAGCTGCAATAAACAGAACATTGTTTCTATGTAGTTGTTTAACAAAGCACCGCAGAATATACTTGCATTCGACTTTTCGTCTTATTTTCTTATTTTCTATTTTCTATTGCCGCTTGATTCATGGGTGGTGGGACACCCTGTATGTTTATATATATATTCAGTTCGGTTCGGTTTTGATTCCTCTAGAATCAGACAGAAGGGCCTATGACAAAGCCACCGAACGCGTCCTCGGGCTGCGGATAGATGGTCCCTATATCAAGGGTTTCTGCTGAATATGGTTCCAAAAATAAATAGGCAGTCGCAGACAATAGTCCAGGGGTGGTCCCGAAGGAATTAAATCCCAAGCGGAGGTGTGAAAACCGTGCCGGAAGCTAAATGGCACCTGGGTGAGGTGTCTAGAACGGTGACTCTGGGATACCGGGCAACCTCTCAGAGTACGTAGCCTTATCCTTGCATGCGGGGCTCTACAAGGATGGACGAACCCTTTTCCCTAGCTTCTTGTGGGAAAAACAATGACAACACCAAACATAGTTGTAGTAAGTGCGGTTCAAAACAACAAAACGCGCAGGGCTCCCGACAATGGGTCGGCAAACAATGCCGAACAATCTAGAGCTGGGGGAGCTAATGAAAATGGATTTAATGCGATGAATCGGCGGGATCTCGCGACCTTTGAGAGGACGGAGCGACTGAATCACGACTTGCTAGAGTGCTAATGTGCGAGTGTGGCACCTGAACGGGGTTACATAGCACGGCTGCATGCTCCGTGGTGCGAGAAACACCGGGAGGTTTCGCACTTTTCGCAGCAACGTCTGCGAAACCATGATGAACTACTCCGTAAAAGGGGCTATGTAAGCGGAACGCCTACTCTACCACAGCTAGAACAAGCCGGC
>NC_046663.1:140941922-140946111 GCF_010883055.1 Belonocnema kinseyi
CAGCTAGAACAAGCCGGCAACAGAGAAAGAGAGGCGACACTAAGACCAACCGCGGGCAGGCATCCAATAGATGAAGAGCGATGCTTCACGACCCGGAGAAACCTCAACACCGAGGTTTCTCTCAAGCCTGAAGATCTGGCTCAAATGAAAGACGAGCTTCGTGGACATTTTTCCGGAGAATCCGACCTCTGGCCTATCAATTATTGTGGGTATAATGCAGCGAGAGCTTTGGCCGATGCGAACCGTAAAACAAAACCAACGGTTGATCATAAGACCAAAAGACGAATGCATCAACTTACCATAAAGATAGGCTGGGCAAGACAGTTGGCGTCCCGCATTCAGTGTGTGATTGACTACATGACATCTGGCAGGAATTTTACCGCTAAGGTTCGAAAGTTCGTGCGCGAACTCCGGAACCGTTATCACACACTTAACAAGTCAAAGCTGCTGAACATCAGGTAGCATATTGTTGAGAAAATACGGATACTATCTGACGCTAAGAGAAGACTAGAGCGGAGGGAGAGGTGGGTCAGAGAAAATCAACAGTTTCTCTCTGACCCATCTCGACTGTTCCAAGACCCTTCAGTTACTGTCGAACACCCACCCAAACCAGAGGAGGTCGAAGTATTTTGGAGAGAAGTCTACGAAGTTCAGTATAGACAGGAAGAAGACTCAGAAAATATAAATAGGAAGAGCCGATTCAGGAGAGGGTGGTGGAAGGGCGCACAATACTCCTGCCGAAAATAGGCGACTTAGCTGACCCGAAAAATTACGGACCAATCACTTGTCTAAAAAAACTATAAAAGATATTCACAGCCATCTTAAATGATAAGATTGTACGGGCAATTAAACCTGTGTGGCATGAAATGTACGAATAACGAGGCTCAAAGAAAATCGTAGCGGGATGTCGGGAGAACCTGCTCATCGATAGATGTCTCTGCAAAGATGCAGCATTCTACCAGCGTGACTAATGGATGGCCTGGATTGATTATCGGAAATCTTTCGATTTAACGTCCCATAGACTTATCATCTGTCTTTTGGAAAGCTTAAAGGTTCATCCAAAAATCGTTAGGTGCATAGAGAGATTGATGCTGCTTTGAAAAACCAGATTTACTATCTTATCTGGAAAAAGTCGTGTGACAACTAACAAGGTCACCTTTAAGGGAGGTATCTTTCAGGATGACACCATGAGCCCACTCCTCTTTTGCCTTACATTATTGCTACTATTTCTAGCACTTCACTATTCCGATGAGTACTTGTGTGGCAAACCTGCAGATCGAAAGTACAAGGTCACTCATGCATTTTACATGTACGATCTTAAGATCTATGCTAAAAACAAAGGGCAAGTACATCTAGCTCTAGGGATTGTCGAACGATATACTAAGGGAATTGGAATGGAATTTGGGCTAGACAAATGCGGTATGGTTTATTTGAAGCGAGGAAAACGTAATGGCATCGCTGAAGATCCTGCCCTCGTTGATAGAAGCGCCATACGACACTTTTGCGCCGGAAAGACTTATACATACCTGGTCGTGCCAAAGAGCCGCATTCAGGATGTTACATCTATAAAGGATACTCTCCGAAGCAGATAGAAACTTTTCATCCGGAAAATTTGGTCTTCCGAACTATCGGCGAGGAACAAAGTATCTGCAACGAACATGCTTGTCGTCCCGGTACTACTCTATTCATTTGGAGTAGTTCCATGGACGAAAAACGAGCTGAGATCCCTTGACATTGGGACAAGAAAGGTTATGCACATGAACAAAAGCATGCATCTTAAGTCTTCTATTCCGCGACTGTACATCGCGCGCCGTGAATGTGGTCGTGGAATATTGAGCCTTGAAAGTCTTCCCAACAGTACAGCACATAGAGTGGCAAATGGAAGAGACCCTCTTCTTAAAATGGTCAGGAATCACGAAGTAGTGGGCAAATGAGCGTTTCTGTACAAAGCTGCGGAGGAGGCAACTAAAACAATTGGACTTAACTTCAGTATTAGGGGTGAGCAAAGTTCATCAAATCTTATCTATCTTGAGTACTCACTCCTGAAAGCCCGGACTAAGAAAGCACAAGAGAAAAACTTTTGTGAACAGCTCCTCGATAAGAGGATGCACGGTATCTTCTACAGAAAAGTGGAGGATCAGTCAATGTCGTATGAGCGAACGTTTGCTTTCCTTAAATCGCCCGGATTGAAGCCTGGTACGGAGGGTTTCATTTTGGCATGCCCAGATGGTGTCATTTCCACCTTAACATACTGTTGCCACATTTTGAGCCAAGACATTCCCGATGATAGCTGCAGGGTGTGCCATGAATACCCCGAGCATTTAGCTCATATACTATCTAGTTGTCCAACTCATGCGGGAACGACCTACATCCAAAGGCACAATGCGGCAACAAGAGTGCTTTATTACCGTCTTTGTCACTCTTACAGAATTAACCTTAATATCACTGAACTTTATATTCTCGACAATTGTTTCCGTTGCACACTCCAGGCCTGACAGCGTTCTTCTTGACTTTGAGAAACGAACTATATTCTTTATCGAATTTTCGGCACGAGCTGACAAAAACATCATAGTCAAGGAGAATGAAAAGAAAGAGAGGAGAGACCGTTTAAGGGATTAGCAACGATTGTACCCGGAATATTTTGGTAAACTAATCGTCCTTATCATCGGCGCTCTTGGAGGTGCCAAGCTTTCACTCGTTAACAGCCTGAAAAGCATCCCTGCTTGTCAATAATATGCTGAAACACTTGCGGAAAGAATGCAGAAGGCGGTAGTTCTTGGATCGCTCCTTGTTCTCAGAGCGCACGAAACTTTTCCCGGATCGTCGTATTTTTTCAGATTAGCACTCGCTCCACAAGAATTGTGGTACCTTGTAATTACGCTTAAAAACAAATCTTGATCGAAAACTCTGAAAACATTTTTGGTTCCGTTGCTTATTTTAGATACTAGAATGTATTGCAATTGTATATAGGTTTACAGTTAGTTGCAAGTGTGCGTGCGATCCTGAAAAGCAAAATCCCCTACCGCGTTAACCTCACCTGGGTCCGAGCTTTAAAAAAAAAATAAAAAAAAAACAAATGCGCTTAAGAATGTGATTGTCCGTTTGAATAGGCCGATGTCAGGTTTTATCAAATCGTAAAATAATATTGGAAAAATCCTTTCTTTTATTTGAACAATTTTCAGATTAAAAATTGGCTCACCGAAATTCGGTGCATAGAAACAATGAAAATGTAGGCTAGATTCTTCGAAATTTGGTAAGCGTAACACAAATAATCTCATTGAGCCTAAATAATTCGTAGATTATTGCAAATATACAGAAAAAGGCCCTGATTAGGGTGAATTCAATTAAATGTTTTGAATTCTTTGTATTGTTCTGAAAGCATGAAATTCTAACAATTCTGAAATATATTTTTTAGCTATGCAAATAATTTCCGGCCCTACTATTTTTTCTGTGGCAGTCACTTGCGTAACTTCACCTAGAAGCGCAGGATACTGAAAAAAACTAAACACTCTTGTAGTTTCCCAAACTAAAGATCAAGTTCGTTAGCCAGCCATTTTGGATAAAAATGTCAAAAAGTGAGCTCCTTTTAAATATTGTTGAGACCATTTTTTCGAAATTCAATAATTCTCTGTACGGTTATTCATATTGTCTTAAAAGTCGAACAATTTATCTAATGACTTTTTTCATAAAATAACTTATTAGAGTTATAGCATTTACAAACTACATTTAAAACTTATTAAATTTTCTCAATAAATCAAAAATTAAATTTTGACATATATATATTAAAAATTTTTCATAAGGACATCCGCAGGATTTCACCGGGAGCGGGTGCTAATCTGAAAACTTGCACCCGCTCCTACCGAAATCGCGGTAAAATTTCAGCCACAACCACGTCTCACAACCGTGAGATAGGTGGTTATAGTCTGTAAAGGAATCAATACGACGATCCAGCAAAAGCCTCGTGCACCCTAAGAACACGGGGTGACCCAAGAACAACCGCCTTCTGCATTTTTCCCGCAAGTGTACTAGCATATTGTTGACACGCAAGGATGCTTTTTAGGCTATGAGAAAGTGAAAGTTTGGCACGTCCAAGAGCGCCGATGATAAGGACGATCAGTTTAACAGAATATTCCGGGTTCAATCGTTGCAACTCCCTTATAAGGTCTCGATACCTCTCTTTCTTTTCATT
>NC_046663.1:140946211-140966474 GCF_010883055.1 Belonocnema kinseyi
CCATTCTCGACAATTGACTCAATTTCCCTAGGAGCATTTAGAGGAGCGATATTAAAGTGAATGCCGTAGGAGTGACAGAGATGGTAATAAAGCACTCTTAGTACCGCATTGTGCCTTTGCATGTAGGTCGTTCCCGCGTGTGTTGCACAACTAGATAGTATGTGAGCTAAATGCTCCAAAGGGATGGACGAACCCCTTTCCCTAGCTTCTCGTGGGGAAAACAATGATAATACCAAACATAGTTGTAGTAAGTGCGTTTTAAAACAACAAAACGCGCAGGGCTCCCGATAATAGGTTGGCCAACAATTCCGACCGCTCTAGAGCTGGGGGAGCTGGGGGAGTCAATTGTCGAGAATGGGAAGTGCCGCATATACTGGAACTTTATATTCTCGACAATTGTTTCTGTTGCTCACTCGAGGCCTGACATGATTCTTCTTCACTTCGAGGAGCGAACCATGTTCGTTATCGAATTTTCGGCGCCAGCTGACAAAAACATCATAGCCAAGGAGAATGAAAAGAAAGAGAGGTATCGAGATCTTATAAGGGAGTTGCAACGATTGTACCCGGAATATTCTGTTAAATTGATCGTCCTTATCATCGGCGCTCTTGGATGTGCCAAGCTTTCACTTACTGATGGCCTAAAAAGCATCCCTGCGTGTCAACAATATTGTAGAACACTTGCGGGAAAATTGCAGAAAGCGGTTGTCCTTGGGTCGCTCCGTGTTCTTAGGGTGCACGAGGCTTTTGCTGGATCGTCGTATTGATTCCTTTACAGACTGTAACCATCTATCTCACGGTTGTGAGACGTGGTTGTGGATGAAATTTTACCGCGATTTCGCTGGAAGCGGGAGCAATTTTTCAGATTAGCACCCGCTCCCGGCGCAATCCTGCGGTTGTCCTTATGACAAATTTTTAATTATATATATCCATTTAAATGGGATCTTTGTACTGGGTTTAATTGATGTATATGCAATTTTTTAACCAGGAGTGTAACACGAAAAAAAATCTGTCAATATTCATTGAAAACACTTAATCGCCAACTTGCAGACGATTAGTCGCTAACGATTCAAAATCAAAATTATGACAAGAGTGTGACAAGAAATAAAATGCATGGTCCACGGCTTTGCTATTTTTTATATTTAAAAACAAACATTCGATTGTAATTATTTTAATGTACTTCTATTTCAGCAGGTTTTGCAATTAGTGAATTTTAGCGCACAGTTTCGAAAGTGAAAATTTACCTTTTAAAGGCACGAAAATTTGTATGTAAATCTACTTTTGAGGAAATTATATTCAAGAGACAAAACGCAAAATGTAGACTCTGAAGACACATATTTAATGGAAGTAAAAAGCACATTAAAATTCAAAATAAGTAATAAATTATATGCGTACGCTTTTACTTGATGGTTGATATGGCTTTGCCGTAATTCTGTTCCCGATTGTCCTACTCATACTGAGAAGAAGGCAAAATATGCGAGTTTGGATGAAAGTTGAGTGGTTCTACGACCGCTTTCTGGGGTAAAAATTGATAGCAGAACGTGGAGTTATAATTGGCCAATTCTTGAACAGTCAGGTGGAAAATGCTATAACAGTGCCCAACAGTTGACCAAGTATTGCCTAAAGGCGTAGTCTCCACGACGTGGAGAAAGAATTGGCAAAACCTGGACTCCACGTTTTTTTTACTGGGTACTTTACGTCCGAGGTGAAAATTTGTAAATAGTTGATATACAGCGGACAAGACAATCATGTTTTTCATTTGTTTTGTAAAGTTTTCTATATAAAGCAAATTTATAAAATCAGTGTTTTCGCCACTTCTCAAAATCTGAGAATCCGACATAAAAAGGTGTGCAATGGGAAATTATCTTGGTGCAAAGTTGAACTATTTTTCTATACCTTATGTTTGAAAGTTGAACTGCTTTGAATTTTCATCTGCTTCGTTATTTTCGATTAAAAATTAATTTTTTTTCTGTATAAACTTTGCCGTTTTGGTCTCAAAACGCAACTACTGGGTAAAAATTATTATGTTTAGGTTGAAAACTAAGTATTTTATTGAAAAATCAATTGTGTTAAAAATATTATATTTGAAAGAATTTGTGAATAAACATGTCAATATACAAAAATGCCTTTATTGCAACCTTTTCGCATATATTTTGCACAAAAAAAGAAAATTATGCGCTTTTATGCGAACATTCCAACATTATACCAGCAAAATAAAAGTATGCTTTCTTTATGCGACGCTATATTTCTTATATTTGGGATGGATACTTTACATGACATAAAAGTTTAAAGTAAAATGTGTAAAACAGAAATGATTCTTTTTTCCTCCTATTTATGTGCATTACAGTTTTATAAAATTTTAGTGTGAAGGATCAATTAAAGAACCTTGGTGAAGAAATTTTTTAATATTACTTCTGTTGCCTAGGTTGTAAATGTTTCATTTCATCTATTTTATATTTTTTATCATTTGTATGAGGAACGTCATACAATTTTTTCAGTCCATAAAAAAGTGTGTACAGGTACAATTATTATGCTCTTATATCTGTATTTTTATACGGAGTTGTACTTTTTACTCTAAGAAAAAAGTTGTCTTAAATCCAAAGTGCCAGTTATTTTCAATTCCGCATTATTCATACAATAGTTTATGTCAATAATCCAATAAATTTGGATTTAAGTGACATAATTCGACCCTTTGTATAAAAAATGCGTAGATTGAAATATTGACGATTCTATAAAACTAAAGTATGTAGAGTTAAGAAAAATAGATGTAAATTTATTTCAATACAAATTTGTATTTAGAGTGGTAAGCATACTTTCGAATGAACAAACTATCTTTTTTAATATAGAGCAAATTATTTTCGCGGAACAAAGATACTTTCGATTTGACAGTATCTACTGTGGATAGAAAGAAAGGCGCTTTCGAATACGGTCAAAAATATTCACTATCAGATCTTCAGTAGCTGTGATAGAAACGTCGAAAAATAAATTTTGAGTTATTTGTATATCCTATTATCAGATCAAGATATGAATTTCTTTCTAATGTAAAATTTTTAAATATGAAGCAAAATCTTTTTGTACGAAACACAAATGTATATGTTTTAAAAAATTACGTAACTGTCTGGAAAGCATAGTAAAATGAAACCAAAAGTATTTAACCTTTTCAATCCAAAAAATTTTGAACACCATCTAATTGAGCATTATCGTTGTCATATGTATGCCCAATAACTTACAAAAGATAATCGGATTGGATTGTGCTTTGGCACAAGTTTAAGAGACCAAAAAGATAGATCGAGTTCGTTAACCAGACATTTCCGATAAAAGTTCAAAGAGCTAGAGCTAGTAATTTTCTTTTGATAAAAAAGGGCTCTTTCAGTATCCAAAAAATCAAATGAAAATGAACATTTGAACCCAAATAAAGCGTGATACAGGTAAAAGTCGAGAGAAGAGAAAAGTTACTTTTTCAAGACCCTACATGTTTGGCGAAACGACTTTTCAAATTATGTTGAAAAATCGAAAATTCAAACTTTCCTCGCACAAAAAATAATTATTACATTCTCATCCATAATCAGAAGGTGAAAACTGACTTTCGCGGACGTCTTCCAATGTCGACGTTTTGAAACCCCCTGAGACAGAAAAAAGGTTGTTACGTCGGTATCTGTCTGTTGTGTTCGCTTTTGTCGTTGTTGTCGTCCACTTTATAGACGATACCTTTCAAAATACTAATCGGATTCAATTGTACTTTGGCACATAGTTGAAGGAACCAAAAAGAAAGATCGAGTTCATTTGTCATCCATTTTGGTTAAAAATTACCAAATTTAGAAGCTTTAAAAATTTCGCGACCACTTATTACTAATGTTTGAAAATTATATTTAATTATGTTTACATTACGCACAAATGCGAACAATTTATCCCTATTACTTTGTTTGATAAAATAAAAATTAACAAAGTTATAGCATTTTTAAAATCCAAAAAATCATGAAAAAAATAGCTTTTGAAGCCAAAAAAGAGCGAATTGGGAAAAAGTAAAGATAAGAAGGTTACTTTTTCAAGGGGCTAGAAGATTGTAGAAAGATTTTTAAATTAAGTGAAAAAATCGAAAATTTAAACTTTGATGGCACAAAACATAATGAATTATTAGATTCTGGTTCATAATGAGAAGGTATTAGTTTTATGTGAAAACTGAGTTTCGCGGGTTTCATAAAATATCGACGTTTTTAGGTCATTTGAGCAGAGAAAAAGGTTTTTACGTCATTGTCTGTCTGTCGTTGACGTTGTTGTCGTCATCTGTAAACCCGATAACTTTGCAAAGACTAATCACAAAGGACTGTGCTTTGGCGCAATGTTTAATGATCGAAAAAGAAAGCTCGAGGTCGTTAACTAGCCCTTTTTGATAAAAATTCATAAAGTTAGAGTGTTTTCAAAATTGTTGATACTAATTTTTCCAAGATATAAAAATTCAATTAGCAGCTATTTATATTTGACAAAATACAAACAATTTATCTACATTACATTGTATGCTAAAATAAAAACAGCTAAATTTATCGCATTTTAAATATCTAAAGAACCAAACAAAAATGAACATTTGAAACCAAACAAAGCGTTTTATGTAAAAAATTACTTTCGCAGTTTTCATCAAAAGTTGACATTTGGAGGTACCCTGATCCAGAAAAAAAGGTATTTACGTCGGAATCTGTCTGCGCATCGTGTTCGCATGGTGAAAAACGTTTTCAAAATAGAAAAACTACTTTCAACAATGCAAACATAATTTAGGGCTTCAAATTAACTACATGTCACTTGAAAATTTCCCCCCTTTATAATATTCCCCAATAACTACCCTCCCACCTGAAGGTATGCAGCAGAACTTATATGTATAAAAAAAGGATAAAAAATAATATAACTTAGAAGAAACTGTTAGGTGATATTTTTTGCTCTTTTTTTACTCTCCGATGATACGTTACCAAAAAACCACCTCTAAGTCATACATACCCTCCCCTTGACAGTAAAAATGTTTTAAATGTTGTAAGACCACCCTGAGCAATATAAAAATGATTTAGAACTCTAAATTAATTACATGCTACTTGGAAATTTCCCTCTCATTGTAATTTCCTTAAAACTATCCTTCCAAGTTAACGTAGACAGCAGAACATATATATGTATGAGAAAGGCATTAAAAATAATCAAACTTAGAAAAAACTGTTAGGCGATATTTTTTGCTCTTTTTTTGCTCTCCGATAATATATAATACGTTACCTAAAAACAACCCCTAAGTCATACGTACCCTCCCCTCATAAAAAAAACGTTTTAAAAGTAGGAAAACTACCTTTAACAATATAAAAATTATTTAGAACTCCAAATTAATTAAATGAAACTTGAAAAATTCCCTCTCATTATAATTTCCCCAAAACAACCCTTTCACGTGAACGTATGCAGCAGAACATTTATATGTATGAAAAAAGCATTTAAAATAATCAAACTTAGAAGAAACTGTTAGTTCATATTTTTTGCTCTTTTTTTGCTGTTTGATAATGTATAATACGTTCCCGAAAAACTATTCCTAAGTCATACATACTCTCCCCGCGTCATCAAACATATATAAAAGTTGGAAAACCACCCTAAACAATGTAAAATGATTTAGAACTCCAAATTAATTAAATGACACTTGAGAATTTTACTCTCACTATAATATTACCAAAACTACGCTTCCACGTGAACGTATGCAGTAGAACAGATATATGTATGAAAAAGGCATTAAAAATAATCAAGTTTAGAAGAAACTGTTAGTTGATACTTTTTGCTCTGTTTCGCTCTTTGATAATGTATAATACGTTCCCAAAAAACTACTCCTAAGTCATACATACTCTCCCCGCGACATCAAACACTTTTTGAAAGTTGGAAAACCACCCTAAACAATGTAAAATGATTTAGAATTCCAAATTAATTAAATGACACTTGAGAATTTTCCTCTCATTATAATATTCCCAAAACTACCCTTCCACGTGAACGTATGCGACAGAACATATATATGTATGAAAGAAGCATTAAAAATAATCAAACTTAGGAGACACTGTTAACCGATATTCCTTTCCTCTTTTTTTGCTCTTCAATAATATATAATACGTTCCCGAAAAACTACCCCCAAGTCATACATACCTACCCCTCGTGATCAGAAACGTTTTAAAAGATTAAAAATTACCTTGAACAATGTGAACATGATTTAGAATACCAAATAAATTATATGACCCTTAAAAGTTCCCCCTCTCTATAAAGCAATAAAAATATTAAAACTTAGAAAACACTATTAGTCGATATTTTTTTTCTGTTTCTTTGCTCTCCAATGAAATATAATACATTCTCCAAAAATTACCCCTAAGTTATACATACCCCACCCTCGTGATCAGAAACGTTTTAAAATATGGAAAACCACCTTGAACAATGTGAATATGATTTAGAATACCAAATAAATTACATGACACTTAAAAATTCCACCCTCTCTATAATTTTTCCAAAAATCTACCCTTCCACATGAACGTATGCAGCGTAACATATATATGTATAAAAAAAGCATAAAAAATAATAAAACTCACAAAAAACTGTTACTCGATATATTTTTGTTCTTTTTTTATTCTCTGATAATATATAATGCGTTTTCAAAAAATTACCCGTAAGTCATACATACCCTCTCCTCGTGATAAAAAACGTTTTAAGAGTTGGAAATCCACCTTTTAAAATGCAGGCATGCTTAAAAGCTCAAAAAGAGAACAAAAATATGAACTAACAGTTTCTTCTAAATTTGATTATTTTTAATGCTTTTTTCATACATATATATGTTCTGCTGCATACGTTGACGTGGAAGGGTAGTCTTAGGTATATTATGAGAGGAAAATTTTCAAGTGTCATGTAATTAATTTGGAGTTCTAAATCATTTTTTCATTGTTCAAGGTTGTTTTCCAACTTTTAAAACGTTTCTGTTCACGGGGGGGGGGGGTAGTTGTCTAAGACTTAGGGGTAGTTTTCGAGAAACGTAATATATCTCATCATAGAACAAAAAAAGCAAAAAAATCTTCACTTATCGTTTATTGCGTTATAATCATTTATGGTAAGTTTTCGTAGGTGGCGGCGCTGAGTGGACGTCCTGCTAGCACCGCCACCCTTGTCTCCGAAGTTTAAAGAGCAAAAAATTTCTTTTAGCATAAAATTAGGAAAAAAGCAAAAAATATGGCGTGTTCAATTTTATAATTTGCCTTTGTAGTGGCGCTAAGTGGACGGACCTGTGTATATCCGATCACTGGCGAAAGAAAAATCAGATTAGATTATGCTTTGGAGCACAGTCTTAGGGCCGAAAAAGAACAAGTTCGTCAACCAGCCCTTTTTGATAAAAATTCAAAAAGTTAGAGCTTTTACCAAATTTTTAAGACCACTTTTTTATGATGTGAAAATTCTATTGACAGCTATTCATAGTAGCCAAAATTACAAACAAGTTATCCCTATTACGAAAATGAACATTTAAAACCAAACAAAGCGTGAGATGGGAAATAGTCAAAATATGAAAAAAGTTGCTTTTTCAAGACCCTACATGTTTAGTGAAATCATTTGTTAAATTATGTTAAAAAATAGAACATTCAAACTTTTATCGCACAAAAAATAATGAATGATTACATTTTCATCAATAATGAGAAGGTATTAGTTTTATATGTAAACTGGTTTTCGCGGATTTCTTCATGCCTCGACGTTTTCAAAGGCTTGCGAAAGACTAATCGGATTAGATTGTGGTTTGGCGCACAGTTTAAGGTTGGAAAAAAAAGATTGAGCTTGTTAACTAACCATTTTTGATAAAAATTCATAAAGTTAGAGTCTTTTAAAAATTTTCAATACCACTTTTTAGAAGATATGAAGATTCAATTAGCAGCTATTTATCTGTGCAAAAATACGAGCAATTTATCCACATAACATTGTATGTTAAAATTGAAATAAACAAAGTTATCTTATTTTAAACATCCAAAGAACCAAACGAAAATGAACCTTTGAAACCAAACGAAGCGTGATATGGGAAACATTCGAGAAACGGAAAATGTTATTATTTCAAGGCCCTACTAGATTGTGAAAACAACTTTTTAAACTATGTTAAAAATTGAAACCTTAATCGCACCAAAAATAATGAATTATCACATTATCACATTCTGATCCATAATGAAGAGATATTAGTTTGATGTAAAAAATTACTTTCTCGGATTTCATCAAATGTCGACGGTCTCCAGTCTGTCTCTAGTTTTCACTGTATATACCTTTCTTGTAAACTCTCAATATCTTTCCTTTTTTTTCCATCCTCATATCTCTGCTCCGTAACCTAACACCGGCCATACTAACGTATAAAATAACCACATTCACCTTCTCTAACTTTTTAACCTTCTCTTTCCTATTCCCATATCTGTTTCATTGCACCAGCTGCTTTTTTTGTCCTTTCCCTTATACGAGCTCTATGATCTCCATTCGTTTGCAAGATCCAACTTTTAAATAATTACATATGAAATTTTTATACATTTACCGGCTAGGTCGGAAATTCTTCACAATGACCGGTTATTATGAAGAATGACCGGAGTCATCACTCTGACTGTAACATATACATTTTTCCCTTCCCTATCCTAACTTCTCCCCAAACTTTTGTCTTCATTTCTTGTTTTAAGTCTGATATTAATATATTAAATAAAAGTGGGCTCAGAAGGCATCCTTGCCTCACTACTTTCACCAATCAGAAACCATCTCCCACTTGCTCTCTTACCTTCACCCTGCTGCTGGTCCCTCTAAAAATTTCCGATACTCTCTTTATTAATCCCTCTGTTCTCCTCTTTTTTACCACAACTTTTTCTATTTCGCCTCGGTCTAATGAGTTTAACGCCGCCTTTAAGTCCACGAACATTGCTATCATTGCCCCTTTTCCCCTTTTAATTCGCTTATTTGCTAGATAGTTCCGAACATAGATGTTGTCTATCACCCCCATTCCTTTTCTAAACCCTGTCTTGTTTAGTAGCTTTATCTTATTTTCCTTAACTTCTTTCTTCAATCTTTCTGACAAAGCCGTTACATTTACTTCATTCAGAGTTGGCATCAGCGGCACATCCCTATATTTGTTAATCTTCTCTCCTTTAACTTTCTTCACTGTTGGTATCACTACTCCTTCCTTCCATGACTCTGGTCACCCCTTTCCTCTTCATACTTGATTACACATTATCCATGCCCATTCCTCTTGTTCCCTCCCTACATATTTTCATACTTCACTTGGAATCTCATCTATAGTATACCAGGTGAATTTTCATCCTTCATTATTCCTTACATCCTAATAGTCTCTTGTTATGTTATCTTCCTCATCTCCATCTCTACGATATTTTCCAACCTTCCTAACTTTTTTCTCTAATCCTCCTAGTAAAACCAAAAAATATTTTTTTCCTTCTACTATTTCAATATCTTTATTTACTCTTTTCCTTTTTTTCTTCCTCTAATTACTGCCTTCCATACCTCTTGTTACGTCCTAGTATTCTCCACCTCTTGCTCAACCCTTTTATAATATTCCTATTTCTTTTGATCACACAACTCAGTATTTTTGTTTGTCTACTCTAATCCTCTTTTTAACAACTTGTTTACCTCCCTATTCAGTACCTCATCTTTGGATTTTCTTTATCTCTCTTCTCCCCAATCCCTTCCTTCCCTATCTTTTGTTCTCGCAATGGAATCTCGGCCGATTATAAGCCTAATCTTTTCTTTATGCGCCTTAATCATTTCTTTCATCTCCTCTACTTTTTCCTGTATATCACTGGTTACATAAACCCCTACTATCTTTCACTTTTCTTCCCAGTTATATATTTCTTGCTTACTTCTATCGCCATTCCTTTCATTGCTCTGCCCTTCTTATTCTTCCTCTTTGCATTTTGAATTTGCCATTTGTAACCTCTTGATAACCTTTCCCTTACTCTTTACCATCCATTGTCATCTATCCACGTTTCCATCATTATTACTAAATCCCATGGTGTCAAATTTCTGATAAACTCACACTCCTTTCTCTTTAATCCTGCTATATTCCAGTAACTGTATACTGCATCTTCCCTTCTATCCATGTCAAATCATCCTCTTTTCCGTCCGCGCTTCCATTTAACAATTTCCTTCACATCACCTCCCTCTTCTGTTCTCATTTATTTAGTTTCATCAGTACTATCCTCTCCCCTCTTCGCTTTCTCCTTCCTACACTTCGCACTTTCTCTATCTCAACCTTAGTATCAATCGTTTTTAGTACTTCCATTCCTTCATTAAGCATCTTCCCTTGTAATCGTGTACCCTTTACCACGATGTTCCTTTTTCTTCCTTTCTATTTTTTTTCATTTCAACTTCCAGTTCCTTTACCTTCTTATGAGGCTTTTAGTGCTTTTCTAATCTTTCCTTGAGCGTCTTCATCCTTTTTTCTAGTTTTTCACTAACTTCTTCTCCCATTTCCTAATTTCTCCTTTAAAGACGGCTATTTCCCGCCTAATTTCTTTCTTTATGTCCTCTCCCAGTTTCTCTTGCTTTTCTTTATGTATCCCCATTACTTCTAAAATTATTTTTCGCACCTATTTTCCCTTTTTCCCCCTTCTTCCGTGCTTCTCTCCACCAGACCTGCCCTCGCGCTACGACTTATCTACACCGCTTTCCCTACTTTGATGGCACAAAAAAATAATGAATTACACTAGTCGTCCAATAAGACGACGAACGCGGGACTTTCACCGTCCAGCAAGACGACGGCGTGAGGGGTCCCCACTATTCTGCGCTGAGAGCGTGTGCTGTGATGCGAACTTATGTGCGAAGTGAAACATTAGGTTGTGTGCATTGCAGAGAAAAAGGTGAAGGGGATAAAGGTACGGCCTCCACTGTCGTTTCGTTGAGCGTTCGCCCGTCGTTATGTTGAGCAGGTCGTTTTGACGGATGTCGTCTTGTTGGACGGCTAGTGTATTACATTTCCATTCATAGCGAAGGTATTAGTTTAATGTGAAAACTGACTTTCTCGGATTTTATCAAATGTCGAAGTTTTGAGGACCACTGAGTCAGAGAAGGAAGTTATTACGCTGTGGTCGTCTGTATGCCCGATAACTTTCGAACGACTGATCGGATTAGATTGTATTTCGGAGCAAAGATTAAGGGCCGAAAAGGAACTAGTTCGTTAACAAACCATTTTGAATAAAAGTTCAAAAAGTTAGAGCCTTCAAAATATTTCATGCATCTTTTTTTAATATATGAACATTATATTAACAGTTCTTTATAGTAGACAAAAGTAAGAACAATTTAACCCGATTACTTTGTTTGATATAGTAAGAATGACCAAAGTTATAGCATTTTCAAAATACAAAGAGCTAAACGAAAATGTACATTTAAAGCAACACTAAACGCGATATGGGAAATAGTCGAGAGAAGAAAAAAGGTACTTATTCAAGGCCGTGATAGATTCTGTAAGCAACTTTTTAAATAATGTTAAGAAATAGAAAATTGAAACCGTGGTTATCATCCCCAGTATACTCGATTACTTTCGTGATTAATCGGATTATATTGCGCGTTGGCGCACTGTTTAAGGGCCGAAAAAGAAAGATCGAGTTCGTTAACCAGCCATTTTTTATAAAAATTCAAAAAGTTAGAGAATTTTTAAAATTATCAGACCACTTTTTTCATTACATGGTAATCTTATTTCCAAGGGTTTATTGCCCACAAAAATACAAAGAATTTACTTCTAATAAATTGTATGATAAAATAAACATTACCAAAGTGTCACTCCCTGAATGATCACCTGAAACCGATTGCTGTCAAAATTTAGAAAAAAATTTAATGGCTCTATAATTATTTCTTATATTTCTAGATTCGACTCGTGTATTTGAAGAAAAACAAATGATTTTTATTAAGCCACAAAAAATTGTTGAAAAATTGTGGACTGGCGAAAAATTGCGACAGCATGTCATTTTTTAATGAATTGAACACTAAAGTTACTTGTTTAAATTAAGTAGAGAGCAACAGTGCGATCAGAGCTGATTTAAATTTATTATCTATAATGATATTTTGGAGTTATAATTGAAATAGTGGAGGGAAAATGTTTTTAAGTGTCCTGTCAAAAAGTTTCATTATCGCAACATTTGATCATTTATTATAAGCAAAATAGACTACCGAAAATTGTATAACTTTTTTAGAAATAAGGATTAGTACCAACCTTTTGCAGGGTGTCCAGTAAAACTGCTCATCAAAACTTATTCTTCAAGATATGCGTCCTCAAAAACCTGAAGATTAGTAAAAAACACCACTATCAAATTCGCGTATATTTGAATATACATTTTTAAACAAAAAATTATATGCGCGCATAAATTATTTAAACTTTTATATCTCACTCACAAAAACTTCACGCATGTATTCTGTGTATTTTTCTTTTAAATATCATTTAAAATTTCGTCTCGACCGACCGTTTTCGACAGACTTAACCAAAGTATGCAACTCAAATTGAAGGATGCAAACAATGTATCGATTACTTGATTTTTGTACATTTTTAATTCAATACAAATTCGGTAATTATTATTTGTAGAATAAAAAAAAATCCCAAACTTTTTCAGACTTTTCCCCACTTCCTAGGGCTTGTGGCAAATCCAAAAATTGTTTATAAATTGATTAAAACGAGTGATTTTATTCTTCATTTTATCGGCTTCGAATTAACCGTTGAGGTCGAGTGAGAGTTTGATAATGTAGCAAAGTCTGCCTATAGTCCTCTAACGTAATTGTCCTCAAAGTGGACCCTTCAATCCCTTTGGCTTTCTTTTTCTCCCCTTCTTCATCCAAAACTTTATAAGAATACAGTTTTGACCTAGCCCCACAAATTCAGTTACAATATTCCCGTTATATTCGTCCTTCATGAGTCCCCAGACTTTGTTGTTTAGTACTTCAATTTCGTGTACATTATTTGGTAGATAGTCTGAGGTGCCAAATTGATCGGAATCTTTTTTAATATACTCGTAAAACTTTGGTTCTGTAGTGTGGTAAATCAAGTTGTCTGTGTCAGTATAGAGTAATTTTGTCTTTTCACCGAATGTGTGAAACCGAGGCGTGAAACACGCCTTTTCTTGTTAATAATTCAAATTCATCATCATTTTTTGAATATTTTCTTGCAATCATTTTTTCATCATTGCTAAGATTTGAAGCTCATTTGGAGAGGCTACTTGGCATAAATCGAAAAGAGTCCATGAATCTGAGTTTAACTTTTGTACTTTGCACCCTTTTTTTAAAGGATATATATTTTCCCTTGTTGATAGGTAATAATGAGATATCACCCTCAAAGCTTGTTGCCAATTCTTTGATGAAGAAGTGAGAGTCGTAGCCAGATAAATTATGAAATACTATGGTAATTACATCTGAGTCTTGGTAATTTACGTTACACCTGTCATGTGAAGGGCCACGGTATTTAGCTGTAAAATGAACGTGATCCCTATGTTTAACATCATCTTGGTTAAAATCTTGTTCGCATATATGACAAACTTCGGCGTTTTGAAAATCATGCTCTTGCTTTAATGTTAAGAGTTCCATTGGAACTGGATTTTTCAAATAAGAATCTACCTTCTCTGCTTACTTTTTCAACTCATGGACAAACCTCGTGATGCAGTCCTTTTCACGATAAACTTGAGGTTCAGATTGTGAATCGTCAAAACTCTTTGTATTTATAATTTAAAAATTTTAAAATGTTATCCGCTTCTGTGGGGAGTATTACTGTGAAATTATTATTCAGATTATTACAATCAATCCTATGTTTTACAAAAGATTTCTCAAATCTGAAGTGGCACAAACACCGGTCACAAAAGTAAGTGTGATGAGCATCTTTTGCTATGTTTGAGCTCACAAGTCTAGATAGATTTTTGATTAAAGCAAAATGAAACACTTCTACATCTAAATCTAAGTTAGTATTTTCAATCATAAGAAGGTGAATAGTAGCTTTTTTAGATTTTTCCTGACTTATAAAAACTGGAACAATTTCTTCTTTCTTACTGTATTGAGCAGACTCTAATCCATACGCATTCATACTTTAACCGCTCATTTTCATAAATTTTGAAATATCCTCAAGAGTAATTGGAAACTTGATGTCATTATATTTGAGTTCTGAACCCTCAAGCTTAGGATATGAACTGGTTCTTCCTGCATTTTTTTTATCTGGATGAAGAGCTGCAATTACTGACCAGAGAAAACATTACGAGTCTTTATTTTTAATATTAACCACATATTTTCTCTCTGTATAAAATCGGGTAATTCAGTGAAAGTTGAAGCTCTAACTTGAAAAGGGGCGTATCTATTTATGTTAACCGTTAAGCTGATAATTTCTATTAATCTCCACCCTAAATCTAATGTTTTTAAATCTTCAATTTTAACTTTAACTTGTTGACAAACTTTATCCTTAAACCATTCACCAATATTCGTAGACGATAGAATATTATTATTTTTAGTGCAAACACGTTTTGCCTCGATTTTTTCCTCCCCTCACACTAATGCCTTGAAAATACCTGTGAATTCGAAGCAATCTTTGATATTACCTATACTATTAATTGCATTCTTAATTCGTGAAATAAAAATGCATTTACAATAATCCAAAAATGTATTTAAATCTTTATGAATTAAATTTGTTATAAGTCCCGTTCTTATTTGTGTTTGAAACGCACTTGCTACATCGCCCCAACTCACCTTCTCACTCAGTTTCTTCAAAGCTTCACTCATATCAGTTCTTGTCTTGAGCCACTTCTTAAATTTTCTGCTGGCAGTCTTCAGATCAGCAATTAACGTCATAATCGCATGTTTTTGGCCCAAAGCTAGCAGCAGGTTTTTTCTCAATATTTTTTTAATATCCGGATGTTTTTAGTTCCAGCCCTCGTCTACCATATAATTTCATAAGCTGCTGGGGGTTGCTTCTCGAGTATAATTTGATATCCCATCTTCATGATTTGTAGAACTTTTATAAATTTTTTGAAATCCATTCTTAACTTTAAAGTCAACACTTATAGAAACACTGTGTAAATTTACAGTTATTTCAGGTTATGTAAGTCTTGTTATCAACTGATGACACTTATAGAAACACTGCATAGATTTCAAGTCATGTAAAGGTTATGTAAGTCTTTTTATCAACTAATAACACATATAGAAACACTACACAGATTTAAATTTATTTGAGATTATGTGAGTTGTCACTAACTGATGAAATAACCGAAAAAATTGTACTTTAATATAGATTTCAGAGCGTTTTTACTTCAAACCTACTCGTGGCTGTTTACCAGTGAAATGGTAAAAAACAGAGAGTGCACCGTTTATATGGTGCCAATAATGGTGAAATATGGCAAAACTATCGATAGGGATTCCACGAATCGACGATGACGTCATCAGAATAGAATTTTGTTTATCCTAAAAATTATTTAAAATTATATTAAATATGACGCCCCTGTCGAAAAATATCAAAGGAGAACGTTTAATTAATTCAGTTCACATAGATAAGGATTCCAGGAAACGACGATGAGGTTATCAAAATGGAATTTTGTTTACCAAGAATCGTGTTCGAACCTACATAAAAAGCACATAAAAAGCACAACAAAGGCAGTCATGAGTCATTGATGGTAGTTGCAGATCTTGGAAATTTTCAATAACGCACCATTGCGATAAATATTTAATACAAAAAATTATATTATTTTAGGGTGAAAAACTGCAATTCCGAGAATTGCAGGTATTAAATAGCCTAATATTGCGATATCATATATCAAATCATCTCCTATTCCATATTGTTGGGGTCTGAAAAGATCCATTTCCATGATTTTTAAGTATTGATTTCCAGTATCGATAGTGTGGATCGGATACTTAAAAACTGTGATTCGTTAGTCAGCACAAAAAGCGAAACCAATCTTACAGCCTTCTGCGCTCTAGCCGCAATTTTGCTATTCGTACAGAAAAAGTGAGCCAGAACCGGCCTTACCTATCTACTTATAATTTTTTTTTAATTCTAAAGAGTTTAAGGATCTTCATGTAATTTAAAAATATTTTTATGTATTTAAAGAAATTTTCAGGAGTTTCAAGGGATTTAACGGAGGTTATATCGCCGGTGCTTAAGAGAAGGAACTCGTAAATTATATTGCTGTGAAAAAAACCACTTTATTATCTCAGCGCTGTGAAAAAGCACGTCTTGTATAAATACTGTGAAAAAACCCGCATCATTGAATGGTCCTAATAAAAAACATATTTCAGTAAACACGGCAAAAAGAAACCATTTTTTAGAAACTCCGTGAGGGAAAAGTTTACTCGTGAAAACACTGTTACGTATTCGACTTTGCCCTATATAGGCAATAGATTTTGGGTCAAAATCACACGCTTCTGTAGCTATAAGTAGGACCGAACCTACGGTCTCCAGCTCAATTCTAGTCTTGCGCATCGATTGTATTTTTCTAAACGAAATAATAAAAACGTCGAATTGCCTAAAAAGCAATTCGACTACTTTTTAAAAAAACAAACTAACGTGTTTACTCTTAACATTTGGCGATCCTGCCAGGATTGAAGCAAACGATTCCCAGGATAATTCAGCTACGGCATTACAAGGAATCAAAAGGCTCAATCACCACGAACTTGGAGCAAGAAGAAAAAAATAAATAAATTATACAAAAGCCCAAGGAATAGCAAGAAGAATTTCCACGGAAATTCCCGAAGAACTCCGGATCTACCCACGGGCGACCCGACAAATCAACATTCTTTTTGAGAAAAACTGGGTTAATATTAGTTGGTGAATCGAGTAGCCACTATTCTACGAAAAACCCCTGTTTTTTCTTCAAAAATTTAAAATTGAACGAGGCCCGCAAACAGGCGGAAGAGACAACTGTCTAACAGGAGGTAAAAGTCGCACCAAGAAGAACCAAAACAACGTTACAGCCAAGCAGTGACTTCAACGTAACTAGCAGCAATCAACATTGACTCACAAAACGAATGTAAGTAAAGAAGACTCAGTGAAAGTGAAGTGAAAGAAGCAACGACTAGACCTAAGATTAGATTTCATTCTACAGTTTGAGGATATTTGAAGGGCAAATTTTGTAATTAAAATTATAAATTTTGCATCCAAATATCACCAAACTTTAGGCTTACGTCCGTACACACGCTCATGGTGCTCCCTGGCCTCTGTGTCCGTTAATAAACAAAAAACCTACCTGAAATTTCTTGGCATTGTTGTAGCACGATCCCAAGGAACCAAAGTTTAAACGCGAAATTGTCACGAACTTTAAAACAAAAAGTAAAATTTGTTAAATTTGAACCAAACATTAAGAAATATCTCCAATCTACTTAAAGAAATCCTAGTAGGTAACCAACAAATAAAATTATTTTGAAACTTGTTTTGAAACAAAAAAGAAACTGGCTTTTTTTAACTATAGAGAAAATAGTCCAAGGTACTCGACTGACGAAACAGACTCTGACCCAATAGACGAATTAAGTTTTCCCTTTCTAAAAATGACTGAAGAAATACCTCAAAGGTCAATGTCCGCCTCTAATATGGGAACTGACGATCTATTACGAACCATATTAACCGAAATCAATGGATTAAAAATAAATGTGTCTACATTGGCAAAGGAAAACGACAAACGACTTTCCGAAATACATAATTAGAACAATCAAAGTCCTAAATGGACAGGACGATATGGGAGTAGAGGATTTTATTAAATCTATTAAAATAATGGAATTAAAATAGTGGAAAAAATTCAAGGGAATGCCGAACGAGCAATAAGGTACTCCACTATTCGCGGGTACGATGACTTGTACAGTACCTTAAGACAAAACTTAAAACAAATCGGCTCAGTCTCAGCCTTAAGAAGTCGACTTGAAAGTTGCAAGCAAGGTATAAACGAAACCACACAAAACTTTAACTTAAGATTTAGACAGATAGTTAACGAACTCAAATATGCAGTACAATTGGAACACGCTAGTTCTAAGGAAAGAAGAATAGCGATAAATATCGAGGAAAAGGAAAGCACGAAAAGATACATATTAAACGTAAGAAGGGAAATTGGACTACAAATTAAAGTTCAAAATCCTATTAACTTAGAAGAAGCTCAAAAAATGGCTATAGAATCTGAAATATGGTTCAAAGAAACTCAAGCAACTCAACAACGAATGATCTCTCGATCACCAATAAGTGTTAGTATACGTCGACCCGCACTAACACAAGCTTCACGACCTCAGGCGAATACAACATCAAGAGTTCCTAATGAAAATATCGCACTGGCCGACCGCGAAAAAATGAAATGCCATAAATGCGGAAATCTCGGTCATTTTGCAGCGCAATGTTTTAAAAAACCAGCAAATTTTCAGTACGGTCATTCTTCCAACCGACCACCCCAAATAAGGACAATTCGAGAGGAAGAAGACAATATGATAGACAGCAACCTGATGATGGAAGAAGAAATAATAGAACAAACAGAGTACGAGGACTCAGCCGAGTCTCTACAGTATGTGGACAATTATTGTCCATTAGAGGAAAAAGAAGAAACGGCTCAGAATATAACTTATTAGTTGATTCAGGAACATCAATAAATATTATAAAGAAGAGTGAATTACCAGACAAATTCGAAAAAATAAAATTTCTTAAGAATTTTGCAATGGGCAATGATGAACATCAATCTTCAGAAGCAGCCTACATACCATACGCAAAGAAAAAACATCTGTTTCACTTAGTAGATGACGATTTCCCTCTACCAGAAACCGGAATTATTGGTTTACCTTTTTTTAAGAAGTATCAAAGGTACGCCATAACATCAAAATTCTTAATTCTAGATAATATAAAAATACCCCTATATAAAAATGGTAACTACATTGCAAAAAATACTTCCAAAATCTGTAGAATAAAAGTAACAGAAGAAGATGGAAACGCTTGGATAGAAGAAGATGAGCTGATTCCCGATGGGATTTATACCATAAAAAATCACGAAATCAGTTTACCAATAAATAACTATTCCGCAAATCCTATTTTGATACCAGAAACAGTTAAAATGGAAAATTTTTTTAAAATACAGTCTCGGGACGAGACTCAGAAAAAGAAGGAAAGCGAGGAGCAAAGGACACTAAATAAAACAATATTAACTAGAATTACAGAACTCGAAAAAATCCTCCAAACACAACATATTGAACCAAATATAAGAAGTCAAATACGCAAGATTATTCATACATACCAGGAAGTATTTATCCTACCCGGTGACCCTTTACCTTGCACCACATTGACACATCACGAAATTACACTAAATTCAGGAAAAATAGTCAACCTAAGATCACATAAACTCCCCGAAGCTCACAGGGAATTTACATTAGAACAGACTCAGGAACTTTTAGATAAAGGAATAATCAGACATTCACAATCACCTTTTAATTCACCACTTTGGGTAGTCCCTAAGAAAGGGAATAAGCTCAGAATGGTCATCGACTACAGACAATTGAATAAGGATACTGATCAGGATGCCTACCCTCTACCAGTGATAGATGATATCTTAGACCAACTTGGACGAGCAAAATATTTTTCAGCATTTGACATGAGTGCTGGATTTCATCAAATTCCCATGTTAGAAGAGTCAAAGAGATACACCGCATTTTCTACTCCTAGAGGACATTACGAATATAATAGAATGCCCTTCGGCCTCAAAAATGCCCCGGCCACATTCTAAAGAATGATGGACAACGCATTTAGAGGACTTATAGGAAAAGAATGCTTTGTCTATAACGATGACATTGTAATATTTGGAGAAACCTTAGAAGAACATAACAGAAATCTAGTTACTGTTTTAGAAAGAATTAAGCAGCTCCAATTGAAATTAGAACCTTCTAAGTGTGAGTTCCTCAGACTAGAATAATTTAGCTAGAATATTTAGGACACTTAATTACAATGGAAGGAGTGAAACCTAACCCTGCCAAAGTAGAAGCAGTCCAAAATTTTAAGGAACCCAAAACTGTCAAGCAAGTTCAATCATTCCGTGGACTTGCCGGTTACTACAGAAAATTTAATAAAAACTTCTCATCCATAGCAAAACCCTTAACAAAATTAATACAAAAAGACACTATCTTTGATTGGACGCCTACATGTACAGAGAGTTTTAATACATTAAAAAAGGAATTATGCAAATCACCTGTTTTAAAATTCCCAGATTTTAAGGAGACATTTACCCTAACAACTGACGCTTCTAACCACGGGCTAGGTGCAGTGTTGTCGCAAAAAGGACACCCTTGTTTA
>NC_046663.1:140966574-140967645 GCF_010883055.1 Belonocnema kinseyi
GTTACTTATCTGTTTCGGAAGTTGAATTAGTTTTTGTTCTAATTTCTTTAAGTCTTGTTCGTCATAATTAATGTCATAAGTTACATTAATCCAATAGGTTTTTCTTTCTTCTAAATGCTTAGGTAGGTCTATCTGGTCATAATTATTGTATATTTTACAACTGTTACCTTCTATTCTAGCAGGATTGATTATTTCTACAGTTGTCAAATTGTCATCGCAACTTATGTCTAGTTTTATTTTAACAAGAGGAATTATAATATAACCATTGGAAATAGGTATAAAGGTTTCCTTATGAAGTAAGTACGGAGACTGATTACAGTTTATTTCTGAATATCTTTTGAAAAGGCTTGCTTCGAATGTTTTGCTATCCATTAGTTTGAGGTTTGGTTGATTTCGTTTACAGATCAGGTAACTCGTTATGGCTTTACCATGTTCAATCATCTGTCTGTCTGTGGGAACGTATGAATCTCTAAATATAATTATTAGTTCATGGTCAGGTATAATAGACAAATATAAGTTGCCTTTCTTTTCGGGAATGGGAATAATTTTTTGTAAAGATCCTTCTTCTTTTTCTAAGACGGGTATGTCTAGAATATAAGTAAAAAGTCCTTGAACTATTGCCACGGAGAGTGAACTAATATCGAGGATGTACTGGTAATTTTCTTCCGTTTTGTCAAAATGATAACGTGTTCTATGGTGGTCTTCAAATTCTTGTAGCGTTTGTTTTAAAATTGTAGGTGTTAAAATTTGTGGGTGTGCTATACCATGTTTGCCGTCATTAATAGCATCGATGGCGATATCGATGTCTTCATTCATTTCGTCTATTAGGAGTGTAATCAATATAAGTTTCGTATTAACAAAATTATCCTTAATGTTATTATTTACTGTTTGACCTAGTTTTTGTGCTAATCCGATTTCTTTTCCGATTTCTTGTTTTATGGATAAATATTCTGTTGACGACGAATCTATTATTAATTTTAGAATCTTTGTATGATTTGATAACACTGATGCTATAGCTTTATTGTCAGAATATAATTTATCAAATTCAGAATTTATTTGGGTTAAATCAGA
>NC_046663.1:140967745-140969756 GCF_010883055.1 Belonocnema kinseyi
TGGAGGCTAAGACTAGAAGAGTATAAATATGAAGTGCAATACGTAAAAGGAAGAGAAAACAAAGCCGCAGATTGTCTGTCAAGACTTTTTCCCATCCTGGAAGAAGACTTATTACAAGAAGCCTTCGAGGATTCTCTCATTGATCAGTTAGAAACAGAACTACCTGAGATTGAAGAAATCGGAATTGTAGGTACACCCATCTCCAGATCATTAGAAACTCCAGAACCTGTAACAACAAAGCCTAAAATTACCGAAATTGAAACATTAAAACCAAATGAAAAAATTTAAATACTCAGTGGAGAAAAATCAGATTCATTTACTGATTCCGATACAGAAGATAAGCCACAAGAAACATCGAAAAATCCCCAGGTCAACTGGTACAACGAATTTCTGGAATGGCGATTAGACCCTGTTACCAACGAGCGAGTAAAAATCAAACCAAATGCTGTAGGAAAATTATGGAAACAAATTACAAGAGAAAGTACGCCGAAATATGAAGAAGAAAACTGGCTGAAATATTTAGCCTGGGTTATAGATCAAATCAGAAACAGGAAGTTGACTTTAGTACGGCTACAATTTGGAGATCCATTATTTACACCTATACAGAAAGAATTAATTCAAGAACTAATACAATTCTTATCAAATTATTAATTAGATACAGGATTCCATTTGTGTTTTTCAAATACTCGAGAACTCACCAAAGCCGAAAAAGAGCAAATCATGAAAGAAGCTCACTCCACTCACCTGGGAGAAAAAAATACCTTAGAACGAGCTAAGAAAATTGGTATGTGGTTAGGAATGGACGATCAAATTAAGAATTACGTTAAAAATGCCCCATTTGCCAATTGCAAAAAACCACCAGAATAACCAATCAAGCATCAAGTGTATTACCTGATATTCCAATAAACCCTAATGATAAAATCGCTTTAGACATTTTCGAAACTTTACCAGAAACCCAAAAAGGCAATAAATACATATTAAGCATTCAAGATAGGCTAACAAGATATACTGTGTTACTGCCTTTACAAAATGAAACATCAAGTTCAATTATTGATGGATTATTAGAACACTATATCTATATCTTTGGTGCACCTAAGACCATTTTATCCGATCAAGGGCAAAATTTCCTATCTGAATTAATGCAACAATTCGAAGAAGCACTTTGAATCCAGCATGTTAAGACAACTGCGTTTCATAATCAATCAAATGGTAACATTGAGAGAATGCACTTTACCCTAAATAATTTAATTAAAACATCAATGGCTGAAAACAATAACGAGTGGGACGATAATTTAAAATTCATCAGTTTCGCAATAAACACTATGAAAAATACAACTTTAGGAATAACACCCTTTGAAGCCACTTTTGGGAGAGAACCTAATTTCCCATCTACAATAGCCCCATCAACTAATCTTACGTATCAAGACCTAATTCAAAAATGGTAACTACAACACGATCACAATATTATGAAAATAAGAGAGAGGATAGAACTAGAACAAGAAAAAACCAAAAAACGATTGGACGAAGGAATAGTAAGAGCGTACCCGATCTTCAAGCCAGGCGATAAAGTAAAAATAAAAAATAATACCAAGACCAATAAATTAGATCCTAGCTGGAAAGGTCCATACGAATTAATAGATTTTATAGATAACAACAACATTAGATTAAGGGATAAACACAAAATAATTCGAATACATATTGATCAAGTAATGCCTTATTTTTCAGATGAAGACGTTATTACTAATCTGCACGACAATAATCGTTGCTAGAGCATATTACAAATTAGAAGAACTAAAGGGAAATGTCTACGTAGAAGAAATAAGAAACGTACATCTTTACCACGAAGAATGGAGACTCATTATAGGAATAAATTTAACTACGACAGAAAAAAGATTGGAAGCAATAGAAAATACCCTAATTCTAGCTGAACGAGCTTGTGGAATTTCATGTACACCAAAGGAAGAATTAAAATTAGTCAAAGGAAGATTTAACCGACTGGCTTCTAAAATCA
>NC_046663.1:140969856-140975485 GCF_010883055.1 Belonocnema kinseyi
ATAATATTATGGACATTGAATAAATGTGGTATTTTCGAATTAATTAGAGCATTGTTACCCAAAAAACTCTGTTTATTTTGCGTCAAAACAAAAAATCAAATCTCCCCACAAATTGTAACATATACTGCCTCTGCACAACCCCTAATGAAACAAGTAGAACCAATTAAGTCCAGGAAATTTAAAATAGGTTTAGAGGACTAAACCTTGTCTAAAAAGGGAGGTGTTACGTATTCGACTTTGCCCTATATACGCAATAGATTTTGGGTCAAAGTCACACGCTTCTGTAGCTATAAGTAGAACCGAACCTACGGTCTCCAGCTCAGTTCTAGTCTTGCTCATCGATTGTATTTTTCTAAACGAAATAATAAAAACGTCGAATTGCCTAAAAAGCAATTCGACTACTTTTTAAAAAAACAAACTATCGTTTTTACTCTTAACAACGCCATGAAAAATGTATTTTTTCTGAAAACGCCGTGAAAAAAAACCTTATACTTATGAAAACGCTCGGGAAGCAAATCTTTTCACATTGTTTCTTCAAGTGAATAATTACTTTCTCCTATTGTTATAATTATAATGGTTTATTATTTTATTAATAATAAAATATGTTATATAATTTAACATTAATTGCTTGTATTTTTTAGATTAAACCTTTGTTGCACGTATTTTTCCGTTCAGTAAATTTACATGAAAATTCCTACTTGAGGATTTTTGGGGTCGCTGATTACGAATATGAAGTCAGAATTTCGAAAATTTCAATTCAAGAAGGCGGATGCAAGATGGCGATTTCAAAATTTTGAAAAAAAAGATAAATGAGTTTGAAAGTCTCTATTGGGGATTTTTGGGGTCGCTGATTACGAATCTAAAGTCAGAAGTTCGAAATTTTTAATTAAAGATGGCGGATTCAAGATGACGATTTCAAAATATTGAAAAAAAAATTATATGAGCTTGAAAATATCTACTTGGGGGTTTTTGGTGTCGCTGATTACTAATCTAAAGTCATAATTTTGAAATTTTTGATTCAAGGGGGTGGATTCAAGATGGCGATTTCAACACTTTGAATAAAGAGATATATGAGCTTGAAACTTGTTACTCGGAGTGTTTTGGGATCGCTGACTAATTTTAATTTTAATTTAGTAATTTGAAATTCGTAAGCACAGTCTCCAAAAACACCGAGTTTAGATTTTATAGCTCGTATATCTCTTTTTTCAAAATTTTGGAACCGACATCTTGAAAACAACATCTCAAATTTTAATATTTATTATTTTTGAATTCAAATTCGTAATCAGCAACCTTCGAACCCCCGTTATACCAATCTTGAAAAGAATTTGAACGTTTATTTAGCCTACTTGTCCGCCATATTGGATTCACTATTTTGTTTTTGGAATTTTTGATATCGGATTCGTAATCAGCAACCTTGAAAAGCCCATTATACCAATTTTGATAAGAATCCAAAGCTTATCAGGCATACTCGTACGCGTAGAATTTAAATGAATTTCAAGATTTTAATGTAATTTTAAAAGATAAATAATGTTCTTGAATTCTTTAAAGTCTGTTATATCTTTGAAATCTTCGGAAATTTCTAGAAATCCTTTAAAATCTATTAAATTTCTAAAAATGCATGCTGAATTTTTTTAAATCTTTTAAAATATCTTAAAATATTTTTGGATTTAGTTTAAATCTTGGTTAAGAAAATAAAATATACAGTAATAATTTGTAATATTTCTAAAATCTAAAATTTTAGTACATATATCATTATAAGCGTAGCAATCTTTTTTACAGAATGGGTCAAACAAATTTGCAGACGGCCTTGCGCAGTTGTAGGTTATATTTCTGATTTTTTTGCATACGAACCAATAAAAACCCCCGCGACCAATAAAAACTTTCATAGCGTGCGATTATAAATAGTGTAGTGATTGTGTAATAGTAAATAATTGTGTGCTTAAACATGTGGAAAAAAAAAAGTATAATAACAATAATAAAATAATACCAAAGATTAATCTTTTGTGGCGAAAAATCGGTTATGATTTTATAGAACTGTCCTCTATAGTATCAGGACTAGTTCCACGTAATGTAAACAAAGACAATTTTAACTTTTATAAGACTACCCAGCGTATCCTCTACTATAGGATTAGTTCTGTAAAATGTAATGGATATTTTTTTTCCGTTTGCAAAATAACTTAAAACATTACGCATGTGTCACTACGACTTCTTCTTGCTCTACTTTTGTTAATTTTTCGTCGAATAATCATCAATTTATTTTTCATCATTGCTAAGATTTGAAGCTAATTTGGAGAGGCTACTTGGCATAAATCGAAAAGAGTCTATGAATTTGAGTTTAACTTTTATATTTTGCACCCTTTTCGTAAAGGATATATATTTTTCCTTGTTGATAGATAATAATGAGATATCACCCTCAAAGCTTGTAGCTAATTCTTTGATGAAAAAGTAAGAGTCGTAGCCAGATAAATTATAAAATACTATAGGAATTACATGTGAGTCTTGGTAATTTACGTTACACCTGTCATGAGAAGGGCCACGGTATTCACCTTTAAAATGGTCATGATCCCGATGTTTAACATCATCTTGGTTAAAATCTTGTTCGCAAATATGACAAAATTTTACGTTTTGAAAATTATACTCTTGCTTTAATGTTAAGAGTTCCATTGGAACTGGATTTTTAAAATAAGAATCTACTTTCTCAGCTAACTTTTTCAACTCAAGGACAAACCACGTGATGCAGTCCTTTCCGCGATAAACTTGAGGTTCAGATTGTGAATCATCAAAACTGCATTTTGCGTAATAAGCAACACTTGTAGGTATATGTTTATGATCAGCATTTCCATGCATATTAACAACTGGCTCTAACAAACACTCTATGTCAGCATATAATGCAAATTGAACCCTCTCATTGTATTTATAATTTTTTAATTTCAAAATGTTATCCTATGCTGTGGGAAGTATTAGTTTGCAATTATTATTCAGATTAGGACAATAAATTTTGTTATTTGTGACTTCACTAGTCTATATAGATTTTTGATTAAAGCAAAATGATAATAATAATAATAATAATAATAATGATTTTTTAAAAATTAATTTAGTTCACATAGATAAGAATTCCAAGAATCGATGATGACGCAATCAGAATGGAATTTGTTTACAGAGGATTGTTATAATAGCACCAGGGTGGTTGCAGATCTTGGAAATTGTCAATGACGCACAATTGCGATAAACATTTAATACATCAAAATTATATTATTTTGGGTTGAAAAACTTCAATTCCGGGAATAGCAGGTATTAAATAGTCTAATATTGCGATATTGTATATCATATCATTTCCCGTCCCATATTTTTGGGGATGAAAAGTTTCATTCCCATAATTTTTAAGTATTGATTTCCAATATCGATAGCGTGGATAGTTTGAAACTGTGATTCGTTAGTCAGCACAAGGAGCGAAACCAATCTTATAGCTTTCTGCAATCTAGTCGCAAGTTTGCTATTCGTACGGAAAAATGGTCCGGAAGCCTCCCTACCTATCTACTATCGTATGGCAATATCCTCTACTTTACAACCTTAGCCCCTACAAATATTAGCGTGAAGAGTCTCAAAGTAGGGTCTATATTTCGACTCGGGACTGTACGCTTTCATTCGAGTCTGTAACGGAAAATTTTCTTACGGGACTCCCTTGTATAATACTATGGCTCGTTCCCTACCTACAAAAGTAAGCTCCTCCGCTTCTGTGAAAAATATTTTAATTTTTCGAATCAAAAGCAGTGAAATTGATCCACAAAATATGAATTTTGAAACAAAATAGTTCATATATTCTGACCTTCAGCGCATTCATTTCGACGCAATCAGTTGTATTTGAAACAAATAAAGATTCAACAAAAAAATATAAAAATTATGAATGTTTATGATCAGTCGGTGAAAAATTTGAAGCCTTATTACTCGGCAAGAAAAAATCGCAGAAAGTTGAGCTAAAGATAGAACAAATTTTCAATGTTATACTTATAAAACGATGTCAGTTTGATTTTCTTACAAAATGGTTGGTCTTATCAAGGACAGAAAATTTGTAATAAGATAGGAGAAATTACCCTCAACTTTCACTACGTGAATACTCTATGTATTAAAACTAGGCGCATTCATAGCCTAATTATACAGGATCTGTAAGAAGTTAAGGGCATGTGATACTTAGTCGTATGGTCAATCGGTTACATTTTCCCCGGCTTTTTTCCACAAAAATGAAAATGTTCAAAAACTGAATTCGGAGATGCTATAAAATATCTTAGCGGACATCCTGGAATTTTTGTTTGAGGGATAATAAACAAACAATTTTATTGTGCTAAATACAAATTTTATGCATGTGCATTATTTTGCGGTTAGGGTCATTTTTCAGCTCGCTGCCATTCCCATAATGTAGTTCTCTGTCGTACCGAAGCTGTCGGGAAGCAGACTGAATTTTTCAAAATTAATCCACACAAAAAGTGTACAGGGACATCCGTTAGCATTGTCGCTATCATTTCCCAAATTTTTAAGAAAAAATATTACACCAATAAGTCAAGTTGCTAAAATAGTAAAAGAATATAGTTTAGCAGCGACGAATGATCTGACCTTACCATTAACGGCCTTAGTAGGAAAATAGAAAATTCAAAAATAATAAAATAAAATTGTAGTAAGTATGGACTCTATATAATTAATTGATAATGAGGCTGTGAATGCGCCTAGTTTTAATACATAGAGTATATATATATAGTATATATAGCGTATGGGATGTCGGGGGGGGGGGGGGGGGGGGGGGGGGGGGGGGGGGGGGAGCATTGTCATAAATGCGGACTGAATAAGTGGAATTTGCCGACTGAGACGATTTATTGTAAACAAAATAAATATCTCGTCTGTGGATAGAGATTTTAGGCTGAATTCTAACATAAAAGAAGCTTCTCGATTCACCGGTTTCATCTTAAAATTTGAACGGTCAATAAAAATTATTAATGGACTGAATCAAAAGCGTTAATGAGTTTCAATACTGGCGAACTCGTATACATAATAATATAATAATATATTTTCATGATTTTCGGAAGAAAAAATATTGTAAATAAATTAAAATTGTTTATAAATGACCAAATATGATAAGCAACAAGCTCTACTCTCAGTATACATCAAATTTTTATAATTTATCCCGATAGATAAAAACTTTTCACAATTTGAATGAAGAACGACATTTTTCAGTCAAATGAAGATTATTGAAACAATTGAAAATGATTTTGGGAACAGAAAATTGTTTAAGAAAAGAACAAACATGTTAAAGAAGAAGTTCTACTCTTAGTAATATTTCATTATTTTTTATAAACAATCACATAAATCACAGAAAGTCGAAGAAATTCATTTTATTGAGGTAGCAAGTATTGCACACGTCAGTTCTAGGTAATTTAAAACTAAAGCCAACATTTCGGTTAAAATACTTAAAATAAACGGTTTGACTTATTGTGAATTTAGCCCCCGTTTTTTCTTTATAATATTTTCCGAATAATTAGTAAAGTTCTACAAGATTTAATGAAGGATTATCAAAATATTTTAGGTAGGTAGAATTTCGTTTGTAATGTGAACTGTGATGTGGAATTGATTCGCAATGCTC
>NC_046663.1:140975585-140985053 GCF_010883055.1 Belonocnema kinseyi
CCTCTGAGAAACACATTTTGTTCATTATAGTTCCCGAGATTCCAAAAATTTGTGTGTACTTTTTCTTGTTGCACATTTGAAAACTTTTGGTAACATTTTTCTTCACAGCAGGATTCAATAGGTTTAAAAGATCTCTCAGGGATTAGAATATCTTTAGCAATACCGTCTTTTTTAGTTTTAGACTTTGTAATGTACTCTTTTCCCTAAAGAAATAACCAATAATGCTATTAACTTCGTCATTAAAAATTTAAAATAATTACTTTAGACTATCTACATATTATATCTAGTTCAGTGAAAGAATTATTTAAAAAATAAAGAATAAAAAAAGTCATAAAATATTAAATTTATTATTAAAATTTATTTAAACATTGTATTGACGGTTTCCAATCGTACCTGATTTCTCAAACATTTTTTCTTATTTTTAATCCATGAATCTTCATTTCTAGATCTTTTTCTAGCTTGTTTCATTTTAATATTTTTTTTTGATTTTAATGAATATTCTCAAAAATATCTCAAAAATCTCAATAATCTCAAAAAATCAATCACTTCGCTGATTCTATGCTTTATTTGTAGAATATCATAGAAGATGACAAAAAAAGTTACTGTTGTGCATTTGTTTTGGTAAGATTGACTTAACCTTCACGTCGTTCGCTGCAGCGCGTACGTAGCCGGCCAGGCACGTTTTGGGCAGCGTCAAGATTACCGCTTGGATCTTAAAACATACATAATTTTTGAACTATTAATCCAATTGATCTAAAACTTTCCAGAAAACTTCTTTGAACCTTAATGAACAACTTTCTTACTGAAAGCTTTCCGTAGCTTAAAATTCTTTCGCTAAACGAGACGCTTGAAGGTTAAAATTCACGATTTTTGCATTGCCTCAAAAAAAATTAATAACTTTTTTGTTTATTACAATATTCTCGTGTTTCTTTATTAGATAGTTTCAGAAGATTTAAACACGTAATTTGTATTGGGGAAATCGGGAAATTATGAAAATTGGCTAAATTAGCGCGAGTTGAAGTGAAAAAAGATGGGAATTTTTCGTTTTCAAAAAATCCACTTTTTACCAATTATCTCAAAAACTACAAAACCTATAAATTTTTACAAGAGGAAAAAAGATGCACCTTGAAATTCTCTGAAAGTATTAGTCTTTAGAATTGAAATTAGAAAGATTTTTAAAATTGACACTCAGGACAATTCTTCTCAGGCTGAATCGGGCCGTGTCCCCTTTTGGTCGCCAGCGGTTCAATTGTATCTAGATGTATTGATATTGTTGAATATAAAGTTTGTTTGACTTTGTTTTATTTTTTTACAAGTTACAATTATGTTCAGAGCTGGATGGTATGCATCTTCAGGCACCATTGGCTCAGCTTTTCATACCTCTATTTTGTGAAAATTAGTGAATATTAGATCCAGACATTACCTTTTACAGCTCCGAATATGAGTACTTTGCTTTAGATCAAAAATGAATAGAAAGGTTGGAATTAGATCTGGTTTCGTGTCTCTTAAATAACCCACAGAGGCACTTAAAAAATTTCGAACGTTAAAATCACCAGTGATGATAAGTGACTTGTCATATAGCTCATTTTCTTCCTCTAATGCTTTAAAAAAGTTATCAAATACAACTAGTTTTACATGAAGAGGTACGTGGATGGAGATAATTATGCATGCAAACTTTAGTCCCACTGCTATAACATACTGAAACGATTCAGTATATTAAATTAATAGAATATTTATCAAATCAATTCTAAAGCGGAAGACACAGAAAATAAATACGCCCCTGAATGACTGGAAAATTTTTCAGCGAAAGAGTTACATATATTGCAAGTAACTGCTACGCGAAACAGGTGCCGTTGCGTGCGCAACCTCTCGGCAAAGTGGGGATCGAAGAGTCTGCGAGAACGGGACAATTATCATCGCTGGAGAACGTACCAGTGTTCCCAGATCTGAAACGAGACGTGATCCAATACTACCACATATCTAAGTCCGTGTGAATATAGTAGGAGACGATGTAAATGACTGGGTTGCGCACACAACCCATTTCTCCTCTTCTGAATTTGAAAACTCGAATGTGCACGATTGCCAATCGGAAAACTTTGGCGATTCTATTTATATCTCGATCCACTTTAAAATAAATCAAGAAATTGGCATTTGAATGTTTCCAGGTATCGATGCTTCAATTTGGAGGTTACGTATTTTTAGGTGTAGAATATCATATTAATACTAATATATATTTCATTAATGTTAATATTATAATTATATTATATCATATTACAAGAGTCTTCTTTTTCTGTTTTGATCTGCATTTAAAAGAAATTCAAGACATCGGCGATTTTCAAGATTTGAATACTTTGCGTGCCTCTTTATATGCGCATATTTTGAGGTTACGTTATTTCAAACATAAAATATAAATGATATACTTATTAATACTGTTATATATATATATGTTATTAATGATAATATTATAATCAGGTTATATTATAATAGTCTTATTTATATCTTAATCCGCATTTGCAAGAAATTAAAGATATTTGCGATTTTAATGATATTTGAATAAAATCTATTTTTTTTATAGAAGTTCATTTTTCTATTTAAAAAACTACTGTTGTATTTTCGGTTGGGAATTCATCTCGTTTGGATAAAAACTCCATTTTTTGGATGAAAAATTAATTATTTTGTTGCAAATGTAACTATTTTGTAAGAAAGTCCTCTTTTCTATCAAAAGTTCAACTACTTTGTTAAACTTTTTTTTTCTGTCCGAAGGTTCATCTCTTTCGTTGAAAATTTAACTATTCTGATGAAAATATGTTTTATGTGTTGCTGAAAATACATTTTTGAAACTGACAATTAATCTATACCATTTTTGGTTAAAAATCGACCTTTTTCAGTTAAAAATTTAACTATTTGGTTAAAAAATGTATCTTTTTTATTTAAAAGTACAACTTTTTGATTAAAAAATCATGTATTTTGTTGAGAATTCGTCTTTCTTTGTAGAAATTAAATCGTTTTATGGAAAATTTATACTTTTTGGTTGAAAATTAAGTTTTTCTGTTGAGATATCAACTGAAAATATTTTTTGATTGCAAAGTCTATTATTTTGTTGTGAATGCAACTATATTGTTAAAAATTTAAATCATAATTTTTAGATGGAAAATTCTATTATTCACTTAAAATTGAACTACTTAGTAAAAAAATTAATTTTCTTTTATTAAGGATTAAAATTTATAGTTGGAGGTTCAACTATTTGCCTTCAAATTAAGTTTTTTGTACAAATTTTACTGTTTTGTAAAAAACGCATCTTTTTAGCGTTAAAAGTCAACAATTTGATAGAAATTTAAACTTTTTGGTCGACAATTAAAATTTTGGTTGAAAAATCATATTTTTGTTTCAAAAATTTTGCTTTTTGTAGATCATAATCTTTTTGACTTTAAAATTGAATAATTTCGTTTGAAAGTTTATGTATTTTTTGTAAATCGACCTTGTTTGATAGAAATTTAATCTTTTTGGTTGAAAATTTATAATTTTTGGTTAAAAATGCAACTGAATTTAAGGTATTAAGATTGAAATATAATTGACTTTACAAGATGATTCTGAATCTGTTCAAAATAAAAAAATTAATAGACATTAGGTTTTAAAATTGTTTTCCATTATAACTTTAAATATTATTTCAGTCTACAAAAATTATATTTTTAACCCATTCAATTTGAAATTTTTGAATTAAAGGAAGAAAATTTCGTTAATTTTTAGCAATATTTGACCGTTCATTTAAAATAAGCCATTATAAAAAACTATAAGAATTTGAACAGAATGGTTCGAAATAGAAAGCCTTGAATTGTTAAAATTTTAATGAACTAAATTTTAACTTTGAACGCTACAATTTTAATTCAAAAAAGATTTAAAATTAATTTAAAACTTGAAATTATTCAAATAATTTAAAACACGATGTAGATTTTGCAGATTTTGACAAAAATTAAGCTTTTTGAGATTTGTAAAATATTTTAAAAGAATAACAAAAACTGTTGTGATTGCTAAGAAAATTGAAAATAATTTTTTATTTTCACAAATTAATTTTAAGTGAATAATTAAAAAGATTGTAAAAATTAAAAAAAAGAATCAGGACGATTTTAAAGAAGTTTTTTATTTTGAAGTTTTTTTAGTTTTAGGAAAAAATCTAATTAACAAAATATATGAATTTTTAATCAAAAAGTTTACTTTTTAACCAAATAAATTAATTTTCTACACAATAATTGGTGTTTTAACTAATATAATGTACAGAATAAAGTTTCAAACCAAAATGGAATAGTTCAATTTCCAGATAAAAACTGCCATAAAAAATTGATTTGAACAAGAAAAAAAATGAATCGGATTGCGCGTGCAACCCAGCCATTTATATCGTCTCCTACTATATTCTCACGTGCATATACCTGTGATAGTATTGGACCACGTCTCTTTTCAGATCTGGGATCACTGGTGACATCTGATCTTATCTGCACTCCCAGTACCGCGCTTTCTAGGTGATTGGATCGTTTCTGCATTGCGAAGTTCTTCAGATATTTGACTGTGATTTCCTCTAGTGGTAGGCGAATTTGAACTGGCCTTGGCCTTCGTGAATTCTGTGAAAGTTTAACAACTCTATAGCATTTCAAATTATCCAATGTTATGTTTCCATTGTGGACACTATTCAATATTTTTAACACAGCTACTTTTTCAGTATCATGCTTTTTGGTTCGCCTACAACGCTGCTACTTTCACATGCTATTTTCAGATAGGCTCCGGCATTCCACAAATAGTTATATTCTTTTTTCACCAGTTTCTATCATGCATTTCTGATAATGTTTGAGATGTGAGTGGCGTACCTTCTACTTTTGCTGTACGTTGGCATGCTTTTCTCAATGTTGCTGTACTTCTCTCAGCTCATTAGTTACTGATTCAATGTTTTTGTTTCTACTTTATTTATATTGCTATTTAGATTCGACATTGCTGCCTTTACTGAGTCGTCTATTTGAATCTTTATCGTTTCCCTAATGTTTTCATTATGTTTTTCAAGGTATTCGTCCATTTTTTTTTAAATTACTTCCCCCGAATCCTCCTTTGACAGTGGCGTAATATGTAAAACGTAATAATATTACGCGCAATATTTGAAAATTAATGTTAAAGACAAATTGTTAAAAATGGCAGGTGCGGTGGTGTTGGAATTTCACTGATTCGTAATTATGATTATGGAAATAATTTTTCTGATATAGAATTACATGATACCGATTTAAAAATAAATTTCTGTACAGGTCAGCAAAAATGACCGACAGGTATGATTAAACATATTGAAATTGCTTATGGCAACATTAAAACGTTTGTAAATCCTTATGTAATGGGAGAAAAAAGCACGCCTCTTATTGGCAGAGACTGGTTACACAAATTAGAGCTTTGGCCTTTAAAAATAGAACAATCTAACCC
This sequence comes from Belonocnema kinseyi, assembly GCF_010883055.1. NCBI lineage: Eukaryota > Metazoa > Arthropoda > Insecta > Hymenoptera > Cynipidae > Belonocnema > Belonocnema kinseyi. The sequence goes on from NC_046663.1 coordinate 140,981,037, forward strand.
AAAGGATTACAAAGTAAATAATTTACATGGGTTTACATAAGGTAAACTTGAATCAATGAGAGAAAAAATTGTCAAGAAAACTCAGATTTATTTTAACCTGAATTAGGAACATTTACAAAAGGTTTTTTAAAATCAAACTAAAGGAAAATGTAGAACCAATTTACTGCAGACTAAGAAGCGTGGCTTTTGCTCTGAGGGAAAAACTTAAAACTGCACTTGAACTTTTAGTACGAGAAGGTGCGTTTACGCTAATGGAAGTGAGCGATTGGGGGACGCCCATAGTCCCTATTATGGAATCTGATGCTACCTTAAAAATTTGTCATTTATAAATTAAAAAATAAATTTTTAGGTCAAAATGAAACTCTTCAAGTTTTATTTTTTAAAACTAATTTTTCATTAAAATGCATTATTTTTAATAAAAAAACGTATCTTTTACAAAAAGTTGCATTTTCTACTATATAGTTATTTTGCGAAACAAATTTTTGAATTTTTAAACAAATATGGAATAGGTACATTTTTATTTGGAAAATATAATTTTTTATTAAAAAAAAAATATTTTTAATAAAAAAACTACTCTTTTACAAAAAAGTTGAATTTTCTACAACATAGTTGACTTTCCAATCAAATTGTCCAAATAGTTATATTTACATTCTTTTTTTATCCCAAAAAAAGGTATTTTCATTGCAGTTCCAGCTCTCCATTCTCTGCATATAGGAGTAGGAGTACGACCCTGCTCCTGCAATGTGTCCTTCAATGAATTTCAGGAGTGAATTTCAGAACTGAAAAATAAAGATTTAGTTTTAAGTTAATAAATACAATTCAAGTTGACCCTAAATCGATTAATTCAAAAATTAACAGTGATTACTGAAATAATTATAATCTACTTCAAAATAACATTAACCTTAAAAAAGGTTAGAATTAAATGTCTTAAATCTCACATAACATATGAAAAATATTAACATCACAATTACGTATTTAAAACAGGTACTTACAGAATAAGATATTTTCCATTAATCCTCGATAAATGCACTCACTTTACACGGAATCCTTGAGTAAAAACATTTTTTTTAACAGAAAGCGCCAAGAGTTCTACGAATTCTATGTTCTAGTAAACCAGAGATACCCTTTAATTTTTCAAACGCATGATTGACGCGCAAAAATCAAGTAATTAACCATATGCAATGGCCTATCTGCTCCTTCGTGGATGGTCGAAATGAGTGAAAACAATATGTGCGGATTCACCATGCCGAAAAGGATACCTTAGTTATCCCTTATGGTGAGCCTGATGTTCTTATAAAAGTCAGACTGGCGATAACATAAGAGTCTTTTTAACCATGTCGAAAAAAATTTCGAAGGACCGTTCGACCATGTAGAAAGACTTTCTGGCTCTCTAAATTTTGACCATACAACGTTGACCATCCATTTTTCTCCGTGTATAAAGTCACGGTAAATCTATTAATTGTCATTGATCGTTATCCGTAACGACAAGCTGCGTATTTAATTGCTCAAGCACAAGGTGGTGTAGTTTATACTAAGATAGACACGCGTGAAGCTTATTTACAAAATATTAAAATCACAAACGAAGTTTTAGAAATACTGCGTGAATGTGGCCTAAGGTCAAAAAAATAAAAATGTGAACTATTGAAAAACAAAATACAATATTCACGTCTATAAATTGATCGGTACAGAGTAAAAACAATAAAAGAAAGAATTAAAGGCATAAATAAAATTCCAGAACCAGAGAACTTAAATGAATTGCAACCTTTTTTTGGCACCATAAATTATTACGGTAAATTTATTAAAGACAGAGCAGCTAAATTAAGGCCTTTATATGGATTTTTCAAACAAAATAATCTTGTATGGAAAAATAAAGGTCATTATGCATATAATCAAGCCAAAAAGGTTTTGCAATCCGCAGAAGTTCGGAAATAATTATCGATGGGTTCTACGAAGAATAGGCTATCCTTTCTTTACCGTTAATAATTAGGCTAACTTCATTTTGTATGAAATTTACTAAGCACGTAGAAGTGTTAAAATTAATGAGAATTAAATTATTTAAGCGTAAACAGAGAAAAACTCAATGAGCAATTTGCAGAGTAAAAATTATATATTGAAAATTGAGTAAGAAATGCAATGATTGAATACAGATTAAATAGGAAAAATAAGACGTCAAACCAAGAACACGCAGTTACTCTCGCGTAGGCTGACGCTCGACTAACCCTGCAGCTGTACCGGACCTCAAGCGACGGTCTCAGGTCAGAATGCAATAAATGAGAACCTCAGTCTTAGAAGAAAACTCTAAGAACACGTACATCAAAACTAACATTCATTCAATACTCCCACTTAGTTTTAACGTTCTACTACATTTAGTTTCTCTCTCAGGTATACAGACTATTGTTTTGTGAGACGCTTTGTAAACGTGTCAGCTAATTGCTCTTTCGATGGAACATACTTAATTTTCACTTCACCGCGATCGGCAGCGTCGCGAGTAAAATGATATTTCACATCGATTTTCTTCGTCCTTTCATGATCGATTGTGTTGCTAGACATTGTTATAGTGGCTTGGTTGTCAACAAATACAGGTATGGTTTTACATTGCACATCTAATTCATTTAATAAGCGGCGCAACCTGTTGATGCGGCAACAACTTTTTGTAGCTGACTCGGCCACGTAGTCCGGGGGCTGGGTATGATCCCGTATGCACTAAGGCCGCCAAAGCTGAAAACCCTCTATTCTTATGTATTTTGAGCCCCTGAATCCGAATCCACAACTTAATTTTTCGAAAAATGCGTACAACGTTGTTTAAATTGCAATTGCTTAAACAAATTATGAAAACGTCGATTTTTCGATTCGGATAAATTTTTTTCAGAAAATATGGCTCATTTTAAAAAGAAAAGGTCTCTAGTAAAATTTTCGTAAAATGTATATTTCAAAAGATATAAATTTTTGAAGGTCGGAAATTTGACGTTTTTTACTAACTTTCAGCGTTGATTACTTTTGATCTACTAAACATTTTTGAAAATTTCAAAAACGTAGGCATTCTCTGAAACTTACTCTACAAATTGACATAGATTTCCATTAGCGCAGCTCTATGGAAGTTGCTTTTTTTGCGATCAACAATAGTGCTCTTTTTACTGCGCAGGGTTGCACCTCGCGTTGCACCGCTCAAATATTTTGTCATTTTTCATGGTTAGGTTTTCTATGTTCTCTTCAGGTATTGTAGAACTTGTCGAATGTTATATAAATTATGTTAAAATATTTATTTACACAAGTATATTTTACAGTAGATTATGTATATTTATTTCTACATTTTTTGTCTTTCTGACATGCACAAAAAGAAATGCATTTAGCTTTATATTTTACACATGGACAAGATTTCTCACTTATACAAGCTTTGCAATTACAACACATACCGAAATCGTCTGGAGGCGGTAGCAATATCTGTATTTTTTTAGGTATCAATGTCTCATCCTTCATTTCATAACCAAACATAAGAGGATTTAAAATATCTGCCTTTTCATTCAAACAATTTACTTGCTGATATGTGACATAAAAAGCTCGTCGAATGTGCAATTCAAGTGAAGCAGATGTACACGCCATTTTTTTAAATTCATGTTTTGCAGAGTGGTGATATTGCATATAGCGAAACTCATCGAATGTGCTACTAGAACTCTTCTTTTGAAGGACGCTTATCAAGTATTTTTCAGCTCTCTCTATAGAATGAGCTATTAAAACTTCTGATGAGCCTGAAAGTACATTAAGATGATTTATATAAAAATGCAATAATATAATAAAGTGATTCATGATAAATTACCTACCTCGACCAAAATTAAGTAGATTATTTACCGGTTCTGCTCGTACTGCACTGGGTTTGGTACCGAGTCTACTCGTATAGTCTGCCCCAGTCAAGTGATGAGTGATGAGCTGCTACCAAAGTGCGACAAACATCTGGTCCTAAAGTATTTGCGATTACATGAACCGGTACTTTCCGTAAAGAATTCCCTACGCCAAGACACA
>NC_046663.1:140985153-140988769 GCF_010883055.1 Belonocnema kinseyi
ATTTTTCGAAAAATTAAGTTGTGGATTCGGATTCAGGGGCTCAAAATACATAAGAATAGAGGGTTTTCAGCTTTGGTGGTCTTAGTGCATACGGGATCATACCCAGCCCCCGGACTAACGATATTGGTGCATCGTTTAATGTAAACACAAAGCCGCTTCTTGACTATCGTGCAGAGCTGCCAGATCGTGGATGAAATTTACCCCCACCATACCTACCGTTTGGGAGCCGCAAAACAGAAAATGCATGATTACCACTGTGAGTTCGTGTGTAAGCCGAAAATGCACGATTCGACTTCGGTTTTCTGCTGTACGATGATTGCCGATCTGAAAGCTTCGGAAGACTTCGGTGGTCTTCTATTTATATCTCGATCCCCGTTTGAAAGAAATGGAAGAAATTGGCGAATTCAATGTTTCGCATGATTCTTCATTTCATGCATGAGTCGATTTTTGAGTTATGTTTTTCAAGTGTATATAGTACGAGTATTATTACTATTATATATATTATTAATGTTAATATTATAATTCTAAAATATAACATTAATTTTAATTAAAAGTTGACTAACGTTTAATAGAAATAGTTAAACTTTCAAGAAAAAACAATTAGTTTTCTGCAGAAAAAAATTTGGATGAAACACAAAAAATTTTTTAAATTTGTTAAATTTTTAACCAAAAGGCTGAATTGTATATGTAAAAAGGCATTTTTAATAAAATACATGAACATTGCACAAAATAGCTTTATTTTTCACCACGTCTAATTTTCTATACAAAAATGAATGTTTAATCATAGTTAAATTTTCGACAAAAAAGATTAATTTTCTTGTAGTTAAAGTAAATTAATTTTTAAACAAAAACAAAACAAAAATTCTACAAAATGGTTAAATTTTCAGAAAAAAAATTTTTTCAACCAAATTGATAAATCATCAACCAGAAAAAACTAAATTTTTATCAAAGCAGTTCCACTTTCAAGCAGAAAAATTGAAAAAAATAGTTAGAATTCTTTGAAATTTCTTTGAATGATTGAAATTAATGGAATATTCCTTGACGTATTTTAAAACATCCTAAAATATTTAAAATCCTTTAAAATCTCTTGAAATTTTGCAAAGCTCTTGAAAATTTCTTGCAATTTTAAAAATACACTAGAATATTTTAAAACCTTTAAAATCTCATATTAAATTACTGTAATCAATTGAAAATTCCTTTGGACTTTGGAAATGTCTGTAGATTAGAGTTTTGAAAATTGAATCGATAAAAATTCAAAGCTTTAAAAATTTAATTTTCAAAAATTTTTAACTATTCAATAAGAATAATTTCCAACTCGATGGGGTTCAAGTCTTTAAATTTATAATTGTAAACTTGATAATTTATTTACAAAAAAATAATAATCATAAATGAATTAAATGAGTTCAAAATTTAAATGTATGTTTTTCAATTGGACAATCTCTAAATGAAATTATGTCGGACTGAGAAAACAGAAAAATTTTAGAACATTAAATGCTTAACTGTTTTTAGATTAGTTAAACTATTCAATTAAAGTTTTAATAGAAATTAATCGAGTTGAAGTTTAACTATTTCTGAAACGATTTTTGTATCTAATTATATAATTATAAAATTATATTTTTCAAGGGTATTTTTAACTTTTTAAGGAATTTTCAAGAGATTTTAAAATATTTTAAAGGATTTTAAATATTTGAGGATGTTTAAAAAGATTTCACTAAATTTTTTATTAATTTTTATAAGTTAAAGGAATTTCAAAGAATTTTAATAATTATAGCAGGGTTGTTTAAAAAAACTCCAAATTACCATAAAAATCTTTAAAAAATCTCAAGATATATTTAAAACGTTTTGAAGGTTTTGAAATATTTGAGAGTATTTTAAAAGGTTCCGAAGAGTTTTCAATTGATTACAGTAATTTAATATGAGATTTTAAAGGATTTGATATATCTCAGAATATTTTACTAGATTCCAAGGAATTTTCAATTGATTTCAATAATTTAGTATGAGATATTACACGATTTAAAATATTCTAGGGTATTTTTAAAATTGCAAGAAATTTTCAAGAGCTTTGCAAAATTTCAATAGATTTTAAAGGATTTTAAATATTATAGTTTTAAAACATCTCAAGGAATTTTCAATTAATTTCAATAATTTAAAGCAATTTGAAATAATTTTAACTATTTTTTTTCAATTTTTCTGGTTGAAAGTGGAACTGCTTTGTTAAAAATTTAGTTTTTTGTTTGGTTGATAATTTAGCAATTTAGTTGAAAAAATTTATTTTCTGAAAATTCAACTATTTTGTAGAATTTTTGTTTTGTTTTTGTTTAAAAATTAATTTCTTTTAACTACAAGAAAAATAACCTTTATGTCAAAAATTTAACTATGATTAAACATTCATTTTTATATAGAAAATTAGACTTGGTGGAAAATAAATTTCTTTTGTGCAAAGTGCATGTATTTGATTACAAATGAATTTTTTTCATATACAATTCAGCCTTTTGGATAAAAATTTAACTTTCTGTTTTAAAATTTATATATTTTGTTTAAAACAAATTTAACAATTTTTTTTAAATTTTTGTCTTTTATTCAAATTTTTTTCTGCAGAAAACTAATTGTTTTTTGTTGAAGATTTAACTATTTCTATTAAAAGCTAGTCAACTATTAATTAAAATTAATGTTATATTTTATAATTATAACATTAACATTAATAATATATATAATAAAACATAACCTTAAAATCCAGTCATGCATGAAATGAAGAATCATGCGAAACATTAAATTCGCCAATTTCTTCCATTGCTTTCAAATGGGAATCGAGATATAAATAAAAGACCACCGAAGTCTTCCGAAGCTTTCAGATCGGCAATCACCGCACAGCAGAAAACCGAATCCGGATCGTGCATTTTCAGCTTACACACGAACTCACAGTGGTAATCATGCATCTTCTGTTTTACGGCTCCCAAAAGGTAGGCATGGTGGGGGTAAATTTCATCGACGATCTGGCAGCTCTGCTATCGCGTTTCTGTGCACCCAGCATAGTCGTCATCTTTAAACCCGATCACGTCCATCGAACTCTCACTGTTTCCGTAAACTATTCCGTAATTACGCGTGCCACTCAAATAACGCATAATTTTCTTCACTCCTTGCCAGTGACTTTCGTCGAAACAACTTAGGAATTGACTCGCGTAGTTAACAGCATACTCGATATCAGAGCGACTTACTCGCGCAGCATACAGTAATGAGCCTATTGCTTCTCGATACGGTATCTTAGAATGTACTGCGTTAGTTTGCTCTTGTAAAAAGGATCCTGTTTCTGCAGGTACGCTCGACAAGTTTGCGTCGTACATATTAAAAGTTTTCAAAACTTTACTTATATATCCAGATTGACAAATTTTTAACAGTCGTTTTTCACGGTCACGTTTATTATCAAAGCCGAGAAACTCATCGGCGTAAATTTTTTTTTATTTTTCAACATAATCTCCTTGGAGCTCTATACACTTGGTCATCGCTTTTCAAGTTCTTTTAATCCTTCAGAAAAGGGCGTTTTCGGAAGTTCCTCAAAATAAGCACTTACAGAGGCAATGACGTCTTCGTTGTCTGGAAATCTCTGTCCACCGAGCCA
>NC_046663.1:140988869-140995789 GCF_010883055.1 Belonocnema kinseyi
ATATCTAGTCGGGAGTGGTGCTGACTGAAAACAGATGATTTGGAGCGATTCGCGCGCCATTTGTTGGTCATTCTAAGGACTTATTGAACTACCCTCGTATTGCACGCAGAATTCTTATTGACTCATAGCGTACAACGGGTGCGAAGGTATAAACAAAATCTATACATTCGCGCTGTCGAAAACCCTTAGCTACGAGTCTGGCTGTAAAACGTTTTAGATTGCCCGCCGCATCGTACTTCGTTGTGAAGAGCCATTTAAACCCTATGACTTTGCTGCCTTGTGGCAATTCACACAGGGACCATGTTTTATTATCAAGTATGGCTTGCATCTCCTCATCCATAGCCTTTTTCCATTTAGTGGCATCTTCACTAGACACGGCTTCTTGATAGGTCGTAGGTACCGTGCTTCCTAAAAAACCAATGACTACCCCATATCATTCCGGTGGCTGCAATTGTCTTCTATCACGCAGCTGTCTACCTTCTTGAGCATTTTCATTGACAGCTACCTGTGGCACGTTTTCTTCTGCTGGCAAGGTTTCGCCTGTGGCTGCAGGTGCAAGGGCATCGGTACCCTGGCGGACCAGAGGAACCGAATGGAGCCTCTACAAAGTACCCGTAAAGACCCCATTGGGTCTCCATTCGGTTCCTTTGTAAAAAAACTCAAAAAAACAGCAAAATCAACTTTTAAGTTGTTGAAATTCGGATTCTACGTTAAAATTCCCTATAGAAGGTCACGGAATAATTGCATTAGTCTTTTTTGCAACGATAAAAAGTTTGAAAAGATATGTGACCTTATATAGGAAATTTTAACGTAGAATCCGAATTTCAGCAATTTAAAAGTTGATTTTGCTGTTTTTTCGAGTTTTTTTAAAAAGGAACGGAATAGGGTTTTTACGGGTACTTTGTAAAAGCTCCATACGGTTCCTTTGGTCCACCAGGGTAGCCGGGACGAACTCCCGTCAATGCTAATTGCCTCCTCCTTAGATGCATCATCCCAAAGCCTATAGTCTGTTGACTCACGCTCATAGCCAATAAAAATGACCGGCTTGCTTTTTGGGTTGAACTTGTGCCACTTTTCTTTAGGCACGTTCAGGTAGGCATGTATTCCGAATATCTTTAAGTGTTGCATTGTGGGTTTTCGCTGAAACCACTTCTCCAATGGTGTGAATACATCTGCTTGCTTAAGTTTCGACCGATTTAAAATATAATAATAAATATATAATAATAAAATAAAAGTATATATAATATACTCTTTCCTTCAAGAATTCTTGAAGTTCTCCGCAAGTATATTCAGTCCCGTTATCCGATCGTAGGACTTTCATTGGGGTACCAATTTGAGTGCGCACAAATGCCTCAAACTCCTTAAATCTCTTCACTACTTCTGATCTATGATTCATAAGGAAAACTTTCTTAAACTCGTACACTTATCCTTCAAGACAAGGAAATAGCGTGAACCACTCGGTGAGATTATGTTTATAGGCCCGCAAACATCTGTGTAGATTTTCTCTCCTGAGCCGTAATCGCTAGGCACTTCGATGCTTGGGTGAGGTCTGCGAGACTGCTTACCGAAAGCACAACCCTCACAACAAAAATTTCCCACAAATTTTCCGCCTGCAATTCCATTCACTCCATGCTCTTCACATGTGCGCCTAACTGATTGTAGATTTATGTCATGTTTATAGCAGAGCCGAACTTTTTCACAATTTATTGTTTGGCACGCGTTGCACTCAGTAGGCATTTTCACTTCAAATAGCAATTTGAATAGCCGTCTATGTGGAACTCATTTTAAGGTTACCTTGCCATTTTCTTCACGAACCTCACATCTGTGCTTGTATGCATGAAAAGAATAGCCTTTCTGGTTCACGCATCCTGTAGAGAAAAGGTTGCATCTTAATTGTGGAACATAGAGCACATCATGTAACTCTCGTTGATATATGGTCCCCTCAGTGGTTACATGGATCGTAATTATACCAATACCCGAAGCCTCAATGATCTGATCATCATGACCTTTCTCTTTCTAGATTCCACAACGCGTGCGTTTTTTTAATTCTTCGATGTTTTTATTCTTATACTTCTTTTTCGGTGGGACTGCTTCTTAAATGGATGTTTTTTGTACGAGAAGTGCTAGCGTAGCCGCTTCTTTGTTCTCAGACAGGCGTCTGTCTTCTCGGATACGTCTCGAAAATAAATTTTCAATTTTTCTTTCTGTTTCAGGAGGGCTCTCCTCTGCAACGCGAAAATAAGAAAATTTTGCACACAAGCTATTCAGGAGTTTACTCATTTTTCCGGTATCGGTTAGCTTTTCACCCGCGTTGTCTAACTTAGCACAAAAATACTCAAAGCGTTCGAGTTGAACAGCTAGCGACTGTTCATCGATCACACGGAACGAATAATATTGCTCTCACGCACTCTCCTTAGCATCTACACTCAACCCACCATAAAGGGTAGAAATTTTCTTCCACATCTGCACAGGCGTCGTGCAGCTCATGAAGTTGTGGTGTAGGCTTTTTGCAATTGAACCCAGAAGAAGCATCATCGCTGAGCTTGCTTGTATTTCCCATTCTTCCAGTTCCTTTACTTTTTCATCTGCTGGTTTTGCTACTGTGCTGCTCACGTATCCGTACAGTCATTTAGATTGAAGCGCGATCGTAATTCCAAATTTCCATATCGTGAAATTTGTGCCATCTGGTTTTACGATCTCTACAGTATCTCCTTTATCTGACATGGTAAAGATATTAGAGTTACTTGCACTTGAGCACTATTACACAGTAGCATTTTTCTTAAAACTTGACACAAACTTAATCACTTTTTTTTTACTTTTTTCCACCAAACTAGCGTAGCTTGATAATTTATACTCTGGCGCAGTGGAAGCGTGCTGGGCCCATAACCTAATGAGAATTAAATTGTTTAAGCGTAAACAGAGAAAAACTCAATGAGCAATTTGCAGAGTAATAATTATATATTGAAAATTGAGTAAAAAATACAATGATTGAATATAGATTAAATAGGAAAAATGAGGCGTCAACCAAGTACACACAGTTACTCTCGCGGAGGCTGACGATCGACTAACCTTGCAAATGTACCCGGCCCCGAGCGATGGTCTCAGGTCAGAGTGCAATAAATGAGAAACTAAGTCTTAAAAGAAGACTCTAAGAAGGCATACATCAAAACTAACATTCATTCAATAAAAATAAATACAAATCTTGTTTTTATTTCTTCCTCTTGAAAAAAAACCTTATCAAGTAATGAGAAAAATTACGCAATTATTGATAAAGAAGCCAAGGCCTTAATATTCGGTGTCATTCAATTTTACGATTATGTATACGGGCGGGAATTTAAATTAGGAACGGATCATGAACCGTTAGTTAGAATTTTTGGACCAAAAAAGGGGTACCGTTAATGGCCTCCCGATGTTCACAACGATACGCAGATTTCCTAAATTCATTCAATTTTTAAATTCGCTATATTAAATGAGCAGAAAATTATGCTGATGGCTTATCACGATTAACTATCTCTGACAATTCAGTTTCCGTGAAAAGTGTAGAATATTCTTATCTAAATTATATTGAAGGAAGTATAAATAAATGCATTCATTGGAAAATTGTGTCTCGTGAAACTCGGAAAGATCCGATATTGAGTCAAATTAGCATGCACGTAAAAAATAGGTGGCCAAAAGAAAATAAAAAATTCGAAAAATTTAAAGCATATGCTAACCGAAAAAATGAACTAACAATTGCGGAAAAATGTGCAACGTGGAGATATACACTGAGAAACTTGGTACTGGAAAAATTACTAAATTAGGTTACAATCGAGGGACCAAGGGGATAATTCGTATATTTTTAAAAAATAGTCGTAAGCTATGCTATTTTATATGAAATTTTCCTATTGATAATACGAAGTCTAAATATTTTTTATAGAAAAATCTTAGATATAATAAATTAGTAGAGACATAGTTAAATTGTATAAAAAGAGTAGAAGTAATAAGTACCTAAAATAACACAAAAGACTAAATTTGTAAGAGAAATTGCTGTTATCTGTAGGAATAGGAATACGACTATCAAATATATTTTACCTAGATGCGGCAAGGGTCAGGAGTGGGGACGGCCGATATATCCTTAATATGAAATCTCTAAACGATCTTGTCGATTTCGATTGTCACACTACTCGATTTTCATTGCTATATGCGTGAGACACGAGTTATGAATGGGTTAGACAGAGTTGGGAAATATTGAAAAAATTGTCACGATTGCTCGTTGTTTGATAGCTACACGCGTGCGAAAGGGACACTCGTGAGTCACCGTGAGTTAGACAGTAATGGAACGTTACTCGCGTTTTCTTGAAGTTAAATGATCCCAACGGAGCTGGCTTGATCTGCGCTTGCTTGGATTTAAGTGACGTTCATTGGCTACGGTGCGCCTCTGTACTTGATTTTTAAATACGTACGCGAACTAGAGCCAATGAGCGACGCATAGTTCAAGCATGCGCAAGTATTTTTGGATCACTGTTGGGAATAATAATCGAATCAAATTTCGAGGTCGATGATACTAATCAATGCTTCTCATTTACCACCACCTTTTCACCCGTACCATTGCAATCGCAATTGAAATTTTGAGGTTAGGAATTAATTTTAGAATACAAAAGCGAACTGCTGGACGCAGAATTAGATAGTTTTGGCCACTTTAATGTAAATCTTTTGTATATATCTACAAAAATGTATCAAATATTATTTTTTGATATGAAAGGTTACGAAAATGTGCCACAAAAACTTTAAGAAAGTTAAGCTTTTACTGAAATTTGTCTTACAAATTACACAAAGATTTCATTCAAATTTATAAAATGTTTGGTGAAGAAACAGAAAATATTTTAATTAGGATTAAAGTAAAAAATAGCTTCTTATGTTTTCATCTTACGTCTTTTTGATCAATTTGTTTACTGCGAGCAGTTCGCTCTTGAATTGCAAAATGTAATATTAACCTCAAAATCTCAATAAGTTGCTACCGTATTTTTTATCGGCAAAGAAATTTTATAACAAATTCCATGCATCACAGGAATAATACTTAATGTTTATATTGAATGCAAATAATCACTAAAACATTAACTTAGAACTAAAAATACACCAATGTTACACTTACTTTACTTAATATCAGAAAAGTACCATTAAACTCTTTGCACTTGACCTTCACAACAAAACAGCTGTATAAAATGTATAGGCTTCCAAAGTTTTACGTGCTTTTAAACAATATATGGTTTAAGAAATGAGGAATTAAATGTTTCAATAAAAAATATCAAATTTTAAACAAAAATAGAATAATTCAGTTTTTAGTACATAAAACTTAATATTCAATAAAAAAAATGAAATTTTCTACAGGTTATTAAAAGTTTTAACCAAAACAGGCGAATTTCACCACAAATAGTGCAAGTTTGAACAAAAAGATGAAATTTCAATCACAAAAATTAATTTTCTATTTAAAAAAAATCTTTTTTAACAAATAATAGAATTTTCAACTAAATTAATTTTCAATCCAAGTACAATAATATATAAAGTATTCAAAATAAGATAGAATTCACTTAAATTCAGGCAGGTTCTACACATTATATAGCAGAATCTTTCAGCGATTAACATTTTTTTATAGTAAATTATGCAAGACGTTTTTTCTGATATAAGACAAAAAAAAATTGAATTTGGACATCTATGTTAAGAATAATAAAAAACAGATTAATTCTTTAACCATAAAATAATTTTTAACAAAAAGGATGAAGTTTCAATTAAAAATATCAAATTTTAAACAAAAATAGAATTATTCAGTTTTTAGTTTATAAAAGTTAATATTCAATCCAAAAAATGAAATTTTCTACAGGTTATTAAAAATGTTAATTAAAACAGATGAACTTGACACCAAATAGTAAAAGTTTTGACAAAAAAGATGAATTTTTAATCACAACTATTAATTTTCTATTCTAAAAAATTGTTTGAAACAAATAATAGAATTTTCAACTCAATCAATTTTCAATGCAAGAACAATATTATCAAAAGTATTTAAAATAAAATAGAATTCACTTAAAATCAGGCAGGTTCTACACATTATTTGGAAGAATCTCTCAGAGATTAAAATTATTTTATAGTAAATTATGCAAGACATTTTTTTCAATCTAAGACAAAATAATCGAATTTGGACATCTATGTTAAGAATAATAAAAAACATATTAATTTTTTACCCATAACATTAATTCTCTACAAAAAAAAACGATTACTTTTAAACCAACAATGATATAATTAAAATTTTCGTTAGACATTAATTTTTAACAAACAAAAAAATCAAGAAAATAGTTCAATCCTAAATGAACAAGATAAGATTTTAATAAAGAAAAATAATTTTCTACCAGAGAACGAATTTTCAAACGAAAAAATTAATTTTTGATTAAAAATATAATTTTTCGTCCGCAAATTGTGCAGTTGAATTTTTAATCAATTTTTAACAACATAGTTGAACCCTTATCAAAAAGATTAGTTTTCAAACAAAGAGTGGAGTTTTCAACTAAAAAAGATACATTTTTAATTAAAAATATAAATATATAAAACCAGAAATAGGATAATTCCTTTTTCGTTAAAAGAATTAATATTTAACAACAAGCAATTAAATTTCAAAAAATTAATTAAAATTTTACTAAAATAGATGCATTTGATGGTACATACACACACGGTGATCCTGAAGCAAGTTTAGGTTGAACAAAAATGTCATCCAAAACGGAGAACGTCACTGTTTTCTACAGTTTTCTAAAACGCTTTTGCACGAAATCGGAGCTGCTCGTTTGTCGAACTGGCGCCGGAAAATAGTTTTTACATTTTTTAATACCAATAATAAAAATACGTATTTAGCAAATTTATCGTAGTCGGTTGGATTTGATTTATATTATTATTAT
>NC_046663.1:140995889-140998791 GCF_010883055.1 Belonocnema kinseyi
GTTATTGCATAAAATAACGTTATTGCAATAAAACACTGTTTGAAGATAACTTTAGCAAATTTTATTTATCCCACACGATATAAAAACAAAAAAACCAGAAAATAAATAAATAATAATATAAATCAAATTCAATTGACTACGATAAATTTGCTAAATACGTATTTTGGTATTAAAACATGTAAAAACTATTTTCCGGCGCCATTTCGACAAACGAGCAGCTCCGATTTCGTGCAAAAGCGTTTTAGAAAGCTTGAAAACTGTAGAAAACAGTGGCGTTCTCCGTTTAGGATGACATTTTTGTTCAACCTAAACTTGCTTCAAGATCACCGTGCACAGTTGAACTTTTAAGCAAACAGATGTATTTTCAACCAAGAAGATTGATTTTAAATCAAAAAGACGACGTTTCAAACAAATAATTGAATTTTCAACCCAAAAATATCCATTTTTAATTCCAAATTTCAGTGTTCCACCAAAAGCGGGATAGTTAAATTTTCAGTTAGAGAATTTAATTTTTACCAAAAAAAAACGGTATGTGCAACTTAATAGTTTTGTTCTCAATCACAAAAATGAATTTTCAAAGGAGAGGACTAATTTCCTATCAAAATAACGAATTTTCATCTAAATACGTGCATTTTCAAACCAAAGGGTTGAATTTTCATTTACAAAAGATCAATTTTTAACAAAATAGTTGAATTCTGACTTAGAAAGATGAATTTTCAAGGAAGTAGTTTTATATTTCTAACAAAAAACACAAATTTTCAACACAATACATAAATTTTCAAACAAATAATTTCACTTTTAACTAAAAAAGATCAAGGTTTAATAAAAAATATCAAATTTTAAACAAAAATAGCTTAACGCAGTTTTTAGTTTATAAAAGTTAATATTTGATCAAAAAAATGAAATTTTCTACAGATAAATTTGACACCAAACAGAAGACACAATGGTGGCCTATATCAGAGAATTTTATTAAATCTATGAAAAGTACACAATATCTTGTAAGTACGCAGTTTTACAATTGGAATCAGTATTTTTTTATTAATATCTTAGTTGTGAACTAATAAAAAATGAAAATCACTTATTTTCAAATTTAAATTTTGTTTAATTTTATTAAGAACTATTGCTAAATCTTCCAGTTATCTTAAAACATTATTTTATTTCAAAGAAGTGCAATTGATGAGAAAACAATACCAATGTAATCGAAAAAGTTTTGTCATCAATTTTTTATTTAAAGAAACCATTTTCAATCGAAAAAGTTGTTTACAAATGATTTTTTCAGTGACGTATATGTAATTATATTAAATTTTTTATTATTTTATTCCTTTTTTGTTATTTTTCAGGGGATCTGTTTGTACGAAATTTATTATTATAAATTGTAAGAAACTTCATACAGAAGTAAATTGTTTTCAACTCAATTAATTTTCAATCTTAGAACAGTATTATAAAAAGTATTTAGAATAAGATAGAATTCACTTAAAGTCAAGCAGGTTCTATAAATTATTTAGCAGAAACTTTCAGCGATGAAATTTTTTTTAAAGTCAATTATGCGAGACGTTTTTTTCTCCATTTAAGACAATAAAAAATCAATTTTGAACATCGGTCTTAAAAATAAAAAAAACAGCTTAATTTTTTACCCATAAAATTAATTCTCCACAAAAGACGATTATTTTTCAAGCAACAATGACATAATGAAAATTTTCCTTAAAGTCATTAATACATAGTTGAAGTTTCAAACAAACAGATGAATTTTCAACTAAGAAGATTAATTTTATATAAAAAAAGAATTTAATTTTTAACAAAAAAAACGGAATGTGCAACTTGTATGTATGTATTTAATCTCACTCTTTTACGGGTTTGAGGGCCTCCGCCCCCTGTACATATATTTACAATTCCATCCTTAGTCTAACTTAACTACTACTTATATTCTACCCTTTCGCATAACGTAGGATAAACAATAGTAATAGTAGTGATATCAATTCCTAAAATGAGCGAGCTTCCAGGGCTTCCGTTTCCTCTTACCATAAAAAAATGCATTTTCCACGATATTGAAAACAATTTTCGTTTTTTTACTGTCCCTTTTCAGAATCACTTGTTTGGCTCTCCCCTACTTCCTTGCTTTCCCTTACTTCATCCAATTTCTTCTTCCACATCACTCCCTGTCCACTACCATCCAAGATCCATGTTACTCATCCACACTCAACTGTCCCTCTTCCTCTCCTGTACATCTCTCTAATACAAGTGCCAATGACTCCATTTCGTATCCACATACCCTTCATGAATTCTCCTCTTCATTCATCCAATATCTGCATGCTCTCACTCCTTCTCCCATTCTGAACCGTACAACCCTACTCCATTTTTCTTCCTTTTTTATTTTTTGCAGATATTCTGGTTCCGTCAACCCTTTGATCATCATATACCAATAGCTCTAACTCTATGTCCTGCCACTCCATAACCCCTTCTCGAATATTACACACCCTTCTCATTTTTCTCCTTTCTACCTCCGATTTTGAATTTACCACATTACCTCTCGCTTCATTGTTCCTAATTTCACCGAAACATGCTTATGCAATTTTACTTCCCTCTCCCCTTTTTAGCTTCTCTTCAAACCTCCATGCTCTCTTAATTTGTCTAGTAACCCTATTTTCTCTCCCTAACTCTTCTTTTAACATACATCCTGGACAACTCCAGCTAACCCCCATTACCCACCTCAGGAATCGCTCATGCATACTCTATACTTTCCTATGTTCCTGCCATCCCCAGATCTCCACACCATAACACAACACCGCCCACACTGTCGTTCTTGAACCTTCTCTTTCCTATACCCCATACTTGGTCCATTACTTTACTCGCACATTCAATTCTTTTCCTCACCTGCAGCTCGTTTCCTCCTTCTGCCTCAAAC
>NC_046663.1:140998891-141001388 GCF_010883055.1 Belonocnema kinseyi
GCGTATGCTAGAGAGTATAGTTTGCTATTACCCAAAACCGTTCCTCCTTTCCCTTTCTCCTTTAGCTTCTCCTCTAAGTCTGCCAATAGGATACTAAATAGTTACAGACTCAAAGGGTACCCTTGCCTTAGACCTCGGCTTGTCCAAAAATCCTGCCCTTTTTTCTTTCCTATTTTCACCCTAATCCTGGTTTCAGTAAAAATTTCCTTTATCCTCTCCACTAACTTTTCCTCTACACCCCTCTCTTTCATTGCCTGCCATAGTACTTTTCTATTCACTGAGTCAAACGCTGCTTTGAAATCTACGAACAAAGTGACTAGTCTCCCTTTCTTTCTCCCCAAATTTCTGTTAATTAAATAGTTAAGTACGTAGATCTTGTCTATAGTTCCCATTCCTTTTCTAAATCCCGTCTGATTATGTGGGATACTTTCTTTTTGTTCTACCTGACTCTCCAACCTATTTCTTAAGATTTCTGCATATATTTTATAGCCGACTGACATGAGAGTGATCCCTCTGTATTCCTCTACCTTCTTTCCTTTTCCTTTCTTGACAAGCGGTACCACCAGTCCCGTCGTCCACTCTTCCGGCCAACCTTCCCCTTTCCATACCTTGTTGCAGATCTTCCACATCCCACCCTAATCCCTTCTTCATCCACTTCATCCACTTCTTTTCTTGTTATCTCGTTCCCTTCCTCCATTTCTCCTTGGACTATCCTACACTTTTCCTCTTTGATCTTATTTTGCTCTCCCCCTAATAGACCCTTAAAATAATCCGTCCATTCCTCCATTTCTATTTCTTCGTTAACGCCATTCCTTTCGCCTCCACCCCTATTTATCACATCACACACCCTACCTTCTTTGATTGCTTTTTCTACTTTTGCTTTATATTCTTCCTTTCCCCTCTGTCTTTTTATTTCCAGCATCTTCTCATGTTCTTTTTTCCTCCTGTTATACTATAGATGAATTTTCAAACGATAAGACTAGTTTCCTACCGCAATAACGAGTTTTCATCGCAATATGTGCATTCTCAAACCAAAGGGTTGAATTTTCAACTAAAAAAGATAAATTTTTAATTTCAAATATTAATTTTCTACCAAAAATGATATAATCCAATTTTATTTTACATAAATTAATTTTCCACTAACTATGAAGGAATTTTCAAAAAAATAATAATTGAACCCTCAATGAAGAAGATGAATTTTCAACCGCGAAGATTAATTTCCATGTTTAAAAAGACGGTTTAAAAAAATTCTATTTTTAACAAAAAAAGATATTTTTTTTTAAATATCATTTTTCTATCAAAAATGATATAATCGACTTTTCTCTTAAAGAAATTAGTTTTTCACCAAAAAACGAATTTTTCATGTAATAATAGAATCCTCGAAACAAAGATGAAATTTCAATTAAGAAGTTTATTTTTCTACCAAAAATAAAGAATTTTCAACAAAATTCTGAGTTTCTGAATACTGCATCAAAACAGATAAATTTATTTCCAAATATTTCAATCTTTAACGAAAAAAGGTCGATTTTAAACTAAAAGAATTAATTGTCTACCAAAACATAAAAATATTTAATTATTAAGTTCGAAAGGTCAATTTTCAATTTAAAATATCAATTTTCAACCGAAAATAGTAGAATCGAAATTGCTTTTAAAGAAATTGTTTTTTGACAAACCTAAAAGTATTTTTTTTAAATAACTTAATCCTTAATGAAAAATATTAATTTTTAACCAATAATATTACGTTTCTACAAAAAATTACGAATTTTCTACAAGATCTAGAAAGTTTCAAACAAATATATGATTTTTATCTAAAAAAATATCATTTTTTAATTAAAACTAATATAAGTAGATTTTATCATTATAGAGATTTAAAAAAAAGAAATTTCAAGAAAATAGTTGAATTTCCAATCAAAAAGCTTCGTTTTGAACCCAAACAGATGATGCCTCAATTATGAACTTAATATTCAACGAAAAATTAAATAGTTTAGTTTTTAGTTAAAAAAATTATTTTCAACTTAAAGGAGTGCAATTAGAAAAAAGCTGAGTTCTCTAACAAAACAGATTGCAATTTGGTTCGGTTTTGATTCCTCTAGAATCAAACCGAAGGGCCTATGACAAAGCCACCGAACGCGTACTCGGGTTGCGGATAGAGGGTCCCTGTACCAAGGGTTTCTGCTGAATATGGTTACAAAAATAAATAGGCAGTCGCGGACAATTGTCCAGGGGTGGTCCCGAAGGAATTAACCCCCAAGCGGAGGTGTGAAAACCGTGCCGAAAGATGAATGGCAGCTGGGTGAGGTGTCTAGAACGGTGACTCTGGGATACCAGGCGACCTCTCAGAGTAAGCAGCCTTAACCTTGCATGCGGGGCTCTACAAGAATGGACGAACCCCCGAAAAATGCGGCACTAAGAGTACTTTATTACCATCTCTGTCACTCCTACGGCATTCACCTTAATATCGCTCCTCTAAATGCTCCTAGGGAAATTGAGTCAATTG
>NC_046663.1:141001488-141005535 GCF_010883055.1 Belonocnema kinseyi
TCGTTGCAGATACTTTGTTCCTCGCCGACAGTTCGGAAGACCAAATCTGTCGGATGAGACGTTTGTATCTGCTTTGGAGAGTATCCTTTATAGATGTCACATACTGAATGCACCTGTGTGGCACGCCCAGGTATGTATAAGTCTTTCCAGCGCAAAGGTGGCGTATGGCGCTTCTATCAACGAGCTCATCATCTTCAAGGATGCCATTTAGTTTTCCTCGCTTCAAATAAACCTTGGCGCATTTGTCTAAACCGAATTCCAATCCAAGTCCTTTAGTATATCGTTCGACAATCCCCCAGAGCTAGAGACAGTTGCTCTCTGTTTTTAGCATAAATCTTAAGATCGTCCATGTAAAATACATGAGTGACCTTGTATTTTCGATCTGCAGGATTGCCGTACAAGTACCCGTCGGAATGACGCAGTGCTAGAGATAGTGGCAATAATGTAAGGCAAAAGAGGAGTAGGCTCCTGGTGTCGCCCTGAAAGACACCTTTCTGAAACGCGACCATGTTAGTTGTCACAAGATTTTTGCCAGATGAGTTAGTAAATCTGGTTTTCCAAATCGGCATCAATCTCTCTATGCACCCAACTATTTGCGGATGACCCTTTAAGATTTCCAAAAGACAGATGATAAGTCTATCGGATGTCGAATCGAAAGCTTTCCGATAATCAATCCAGGCCATCGATAGGTCATGCTGGTAGAATGCTGCATCTTTGCAGAAACATCTATCGATGAGCAGGTTCTCCCTACATCCAGCTACGCCTTTCTTTGAGCCTCGTTGTTCATACATTTCTTGCCACACAGGTTGAATTGCCCGAACAATCCTATCATTTAGGATAGCTGTGAATATCTTATAAAGCGTGTTCAGGCTAGTTATTGGCCTGTAGTTCTTCGGGTCAGCTAAGTTGCCTATTTTCGGCAGGATTATTGTGCGCCCTTCCACCAACCACTCTGGAATCGGCTCTTCCGACTTCAAATATGAGGTGAAAATACGGGCCAAATGCTGATGGGTTGAAGAAAACTTCTTCCACCAGAAGATTTTGATACAATCTGGTCCCGGTGCGGAATGGTTCTTCATCCCTCTTAATACTTTTTTCAGCTCCTCGGTAGTGATGGGTGGGCATTCCTTATCAGGTGTTATGAGGGCAGCACATAACTCCTTGCAGCTATTTATATTTTCTGAGTCTTCGTCCAGCTGAACTTCGTAGACTTCTCTCCAAAATACTTCAGCCTCCTCTGGTTTGGGTGGGTGTTCGACAGTAACTGGAGGGTCTTGGAAGAGTCGAGATAGGTCAGAGAGAAACTGTTGATTTTCTCTGACCCACCTCTCCCTCCGCTCTAGACTTTTCTTAGCGTCAGATAGTATCCGTATTCTCTTAACAGTATGCTGCCTGATGTGATGTAGTCAATCACACATTGAATGCGGGACGCGTACTGTCTTGCCCAGCCTATGTTTATGGCAAGTTGATGCATTCGTCTTTTGGTCTTATTATCAGCCGTTGGTTTTGTTTTATGGTTCGCATCGGCCAAAGCTCTCGCTGCATTATACACACAATAATTGATAGCCCAGAGCTCATACTCACCGGAAAAATGTCCACGAAGCTCGTCATCCATTTCAGCCAGATCTTTAGGCTTGAGAGAAACCTTGGTGTTGATGTTTCTCCGGGTCGTAAAACATCGCTCTTCATCTATTGGTTGCCTGCCCGCGGTTGGTCTAAGTGTCGCCTCTCTTTCTTTGTTGCCGGCTTATTCTAGCTGTGGTAGAGTAGGCGTTCTGCTTACATTGCCCCTTTTACGGAGTAGTTCAGCATGGTTTCGCAGATATTGCTCCGAAAAGTGCGATAGCTCCGGGTGTTTCTCGCACCACAGAGCATGCAGCCGTGCCATGTAACCCCGTTCACGGACCAAACTCGCATCGTAGCAGTCTAGCAAGTCGTGATTCAGTTGCTCCGTCCACCCAAAGGTCGCGAGATCCCATCGATCCATTGCATTGAATCCATTTTCATTGGATCCCCCAGCTCTAGATTGGTCGGCATTGTTGGCCGACCCATTGTCGGGAGCCCTGCACGTTCTGTAGTTTTGAACCGCACTTACTACAACTATTTTGGTGTTGTCATTGTTGTCCCCACGAGAAGCTAGGAAAGGGGGGATCGTCCATCCTTGTAGAGCCCCGCATGCAAGGATAAGGCTGCGTACTCTGAGAGGTCGCCCGGTATCCCAGAGTCACCGTTCTAGACACCTCAGCCAGGTGCCATTCAGCTTTCGGCACGGTTTGTGCTTGGGGATTAATTCCTGCGGACCACCCCTGGACAATTGGCCGCGACTGCCCATTTATTTTTGTAACCATATTCAGCAGAAACCCTTGGTACAGGGACCCTCTATCCGCAACCCGAGGACGCGTTCGGTGTCTTTGTCATAGGCCCTTCGGTTTGATTCTAGATTTGATTTCTAGATTCTAGATTATATATAGTATATTTATTTAACGTACATGTACATACGACGAACCAGAGTTTTTTGTTCCTTATTCTTGAGGGAATTGTAAAGAAGGGTGCTAACTTTGTTTGCAGTTTTATTAAATACGCGGTATTAAAAGAATTTGCTAAAGACAAGTTCAACAGCATAACATTATTTTCAGACTCATGTCCGGGACAAAATAAAAACTACACAGTGTTTCATTTTTTTGTTTTATTGTCCATTTATTTGCAAAGCGAGATTAAATATGTGTTTACAGTTCGAGGCCATTCCTATTGCCAATGCGATAAGAATTTTGGCACATATTCGCAAAAGCTGAAAAAATTAGAACGAATTGAAACTGAAGCTGAATATGTAGAAATGATTCGCAGTGCTCGTTCACCTTCATTCACAATGGTCGAGAAGTGTGAAGATCTTCTGCAGGATTTTGAAAAATGTTTCAAAGGCAAAATTCGAAAGCCAAAAAATTTCCAAATCAGCAAAGCATTCGTTTTTCATCTTTTTCCTGATGGAAAAGTGGATGTTTTTGACAACTATGAGTTGCAAAATCCAACCACTTTTTTCTTTAAACCTACGCTTAAACTAGAAAATCTTTCGAAAACTCCTTCGCCCCGAATTGGATTAAAAGTTGCCAAAATAAAGGATGTAAAAAATCTCTTCCAGTATTTAAGCACTAAAGGAAAAGAATTTTTGGGATCATATTTTTTAAAAGTACAAACTCAGAATCCAGATGCCGAAGAAACTGAAGGGAGTGACGAAAATGACTAAAAGTAGTTTCTAATAAAATATTGTTTGATTAATTTATTCTTGTTCAATAATATGCATAATATTATATGTTATATGTTTAATAAATAAATTATTTTATTGATAATATCTGGAGTTACTGTTGTGAATTTGTTTTTGGTAAGATTGACTTGACCTTCACGTCGTTCGCTGCAGCGCGTACATACGTAGCCGGCCAGGCACGTTTTTGGGCAGCGTCAGGATTACCGCTTGGATTTTAAAACATTCATAATTTTTGAACTATTATTCCAATTGATCTAAAACTTTCCAGAAAACTTCTTTGAACCTTAATGGACAACTTTCTCACTGAAAGCTTTCCGTAGCTTAAAATTCGTTCGCTAAACGAGGCGCTTGGAGGTTAAAATTAATGATTTTTGCATTGCCTCAAAAAAAAATTAATAACTTTTTTTTTTATTACAATATTCTCGTTTTTCTTTCTTAGATAGTTTTAGAAGACTTAAAAACGTACTTTGTATTGAGGAAATCGGGAAATGATGGAAATTGGCTAAATTAGCGCGAGTTGAAGTGAAAAAAGATTTGAATTTTTCGTTTTAAAAAAATCCACTTTTTACCAATTATCTCAAAAACTAAAAAACCTATAAACAAGATTTTTCACCAGGTATCACAAATTGAATATTTACTTGAAATTTAGTTCATAAATCGAGCATCGTATAGAGGATAGTACCCAAATACCAGGTGTATACATATGAAACCGGTATTTTTTCAAGAAAAAAACACATTTATTTCAAGAGAATGAAAACAAATATTTTATTCAAAGTATGCGCCCTCGC
>NC_046663.1:141005635-141009570 GCF_010883055.1 Belonocnema kinseyi
TACGCCAATTAGCACAAATGGTAAGTTCCGACAGTGCCTACAAGTGTGCCTACTGGCCGCTAAATGGCAATACCGGTTTCATATGTATACACCTGGTATGAGATACCAACTCTGTTTGGCGTGATTTTCGGAATTCTATGTACTGAATTTAAAAGTAGCATAGGTCATTTTAAAGGAAATTCAGTTTGTCATAAGAAGCTGAAATAAAAAATTTTATTATAAATTTTTTTATGCTGAAAATAAAAAAATGTCAAAAAGTGCTTTTTCCAAACTCGTCAAACTATTCTCATAATATGAGATACCCCAGGAAATAGCTAATAAAATGTAAAATAAAGTATTATTTTTTATGAAAAACTTCATTCTATGTTTCCGAAGTATAAATTTACTGTTATTTAGATATATTTAGTTTTTGCAGCAGTCACAAACACTTTTGTAACTAATTTCCCCCGCGCAGCCACAGTGTTATAATAACCACAGGAAATCTCATATTATGAGAACCATACCGTGCAACTATGCACTTACTATGCCTGACCTGTACAATGAAAAACTTCAACACTATCTATATTTTCCTACTTAGTTATTCAATCCCCATCACTTCAGACAAACTTTACTGCTAAATACATACTTAATGAATATTAAATAGGGTTTAAAGAATTCCCTTCCAAGAACCCGACCACCATCGATTTCACAAAAAGTTCGCCTATAATCTTTTGAAGCCCAATGAAAAATGGACTCTACAACGAAATTACTCTTTCTTCAAGGGCCTCAAGTTAGTGATAGAACCAACAGAGTGGGTCTCTTATTTTAGCTGATACCCCGCTTTCTCATATTACGAGAATATCTCATATTCGAGTACTCTCCTATAAATCATTATGTAGTAAATGAAAGGTGATAGAGTAATGAAGTTAAACAAAGTTTGTTTTCAGTATATTTTTTATTCTTAGTATTTTTCTAAGTACAATTACAAGTTTATGTACAATACGCATTTTAACCGTTTTATTGGATACATATATTTGTATTGTTTCTTGGCTTAAAATAAAGGAGAGTTTTCAAATAAGCTAGTAAAATTTAAAAAAATTCTCCATTATTTTTATAATAATTAGGCAAATTCAACAAAAAACTCAGGAAAGTAATAATTAGGATTATAATTGACTCATAAAAATAAAGAATAGATCTAGAGAAGAAATGATATAAAAATAATCTCCACATAGTTTACTGAGCCCTTTCACCAGGAGTATCCTACATTGTGCAGTATTCTAATAAGTAAATTCAATTTAATTGAACCATATACAAAATTCAAAGTAAAGTCTGAAATGTGAATAATTTTGGAAACAATTGTCAGGGTGGCTACTGGACAGAAAACAGGAAATAATTCGCCATAATTTTCGAAGAAATTGGGAAAGTTTTTGGAATCTTCCAAAATGTAAATTTTCGAATAAAAAAAGGGACCAGAAGATATTAACCGATTTTAATCAATTAATTGGGTGTCAACCCACAAATTCTTTTCTCTCAGCTGAAACGATTTGACTAATTTGATCATTTTCACTCCGCCCTATAATAGATAATGTATACATATTAATATAATTATAATAATTATATTATATAAATAAAAATTAACTGATAATATGTTCCTATTTTCAAAAAATAATTTTGCTGAAATGTTTTCATTGACTTTCAATTTTTTAATAATATTACTAATTAAATAATTAATTAATTAGCTGAATATGTTATTTAGGTATTTTTCTATTTTTTAAATAGAAATATGAAAAATGAGTGTATATTTATTTTGTGCATAAAAACAATTCTTGAAATTTGTGCGGAATTTTCACGCAAAAATTCGAAGTGTTATACTTTTTACCAATAAAATAATAAAATAAAACATTTGTTGATATTATACTAAAGTATTGTTTAGTTTTCTTTTCTTTGAATATAAATGTGAAAATAAAGTGTATATTTTTTACATAAAATTATTTGAATTGTCCGGAATGTTCACGTTCCCAATAATATCCTAAATTAAAATGTACGGAACTATATAATTGTCGAATCATTAAATTCGGGAAATTTCATATTGACAAAAATATACCACGTGGTTTTATGAATGGCTCCAAATAGTAGATTGTTTATCGTGTATCGTTAATTGTATAATTCAGAATTGATATAATTCGTTAAATTGTAATTTCGGATATTTTTAAATTGGGTCACTTTGTATTTTAAAAATTTTATTAAGTTAATTTGTATATTCGGCATCTAATTTTGAAATATTTTTTATTATTAGTCCTTTCATTTATTACAGTCACATGTTTTTCTGCTTCTGTTTCACATCAGCCATTTAACATTTTTTTTAATTTCCTATTTTTCATATTAATGAAACCCAAGAACAAAATTCCCGGTTATAGAAGATGTCTCGATGCTCAGAATTAATAATTAATAATTAATTTACTATCTTTTCTTTTATAAAACTTTCACTACAATTAGGAGGTACAGCCAGGATTACATTAACCCATTAACGACCAAAGCTATCCATTTTATAACATGAGTTTGATACTGTTCCTTGTGTTTTTGGGTGAAAAAATTGGTTTTTTCCATCATCTTTGTTTTTCTCAAAAACTTGAAAGTTTAAAAGTTTTTAGGACATTTTTGCATTTTGTCCCTCCATTTTGGAAGATAAAACACACACACATATATATATATATATATATATAAATTTTCTGTTAAAGTTTAAGAATTTTGTGAACCGATGGTTGAAGAAATCTTAAGATATTAACGCGTTTTATGTCTGAAAAAAATTATAAAAATAAAAAACCAAACATTTTTCACTATTTTTGTACGCAAAAACCGCCATATTTAATTTTGAAGTCACAATACTCGATTTTTGACGAAAGATTCGAATTTAGCTCACCCAAAAACATAAAGAACAGTACTTTTGATCTAATTATTATATCCATACATTTTTCGGTCAGACTCATGGTATAAAATTGATAGCTTTGGTCGTAATGGGTTAATAATAAATTTTTTCAATGACAAATTCGATATGTGTATATATAATATACCGGAGTAAAAATGATCAAATTAGCCGAATCGTTTCAGCTGAGCGAAAAAAAACTTGTGGGTTGACATTCGAAAAAAGTAAAAAAAAAAAAAAAATTTTGAAATCGGTTAATATATTCTGCTCCGTTTTTTTATTTGAAAATTCCAAAAAACTTCCTTATTGCTTATAAAATTATGGAGAATTTTTCCTAGTGAATAATAATAAAAATCTATAAATAAAAAAAAATTTTTTCTTAATTTAGAATTTTTTGAAAATGGCAAAAAAATGTTTTTTTTATTGTGTCCTATGTACACACTTTTAAAAAAACTGAATATGTCGAACCTGAAACTTCTTCACCTTGAGTCAAAGAAACATGCTATTTTTTTGCATAAAAAAAATTTTTCATACCTAGCTAATTGTCAAAATCGCTAACACAAACTCAAATTGACCATTTTTGAATGCTTCAAACACCACTATTTTTTTTAGAAACGACAAAAAATAGTATTTTTTTCATTCAAGCTGAAGAAATTTCCGGGACGACTTTTTCAAATTTTTCCAAAATGTGTGCATAGGACTCAATCCAAAAAACATGCTTTTTGGCCATTTTGAAAAATTTCTTAATCGGACCAAACTTATTATTTGTTTTGTATTTCTTATTATCATTTACTAGCAAAAACTGCACATAAAAAAATTACACATAATTTTCGAAGCAAACGGGA
Source organism: Belonocnema kinseyi (assembly GCF_010883055.1). Lineage (NCBI taxonomy): Eukaryota > Metazoa > Arthropoda > Insecta > Hymenoptera > Cynipidae > Belonocnema > Belonocnema kinseyi. Next base: position 141,009,383 of record NC_046663.1, read on the forward strand.
CATTTTTTTGGATTTTCAAAAATTGAAATTTTTAAATCAAAAAAGGGAACAAAAGATATATTAACCGATTAAAAATGTTTGTTTACTTTTTTTGGATGTCAACCCACAAATTTTTTCGCTCAGCTCAAACGATTCGACTAATTTGATCATTTTCACTCCGGCCTAATATACATATAATGTATACATAT
>NC_046663.1:141009670-141023138 GCF_010883055.1 Belonocnema kinseyi
TTATTTTCTATCATTATATCATTTAAAAACAATTTTCAACATACAACATAAATTTATTATGATATGATATTTAAATTCACTGCGATAAACATTTGTTTGCTATCATAAATAAACAATTACACATCTGCTAATAGGTATATTTATTAATAATTCCGAATTTTTCTACTTTCCGAATTTCTCCTCTGCGTATATTTACATATTCCTAATTTTTGACCCTCTTAATTTTAACGCTTCTGAATTTTCACCCATTCCGCTTCTTTGGTTTCCGAAGAAATACCTTTCAGAGTTTTGGATTTCCGACTTATTGCTCTTTCCTACTTTTTGCTATTCCTAAGTTTTACCATTATGTATTATAACCCATTCTGAAATTTTACCTTTCTTAATTTTTACCGTTCCGAAAAATGAACGGCCCCCGTCAAAATAATGCGTTTAAACGTAGCTGCATTGCCGAATTAAGCCGAAACGTATCGGAAAAAACCGAAGTTACAAAATCGCCGATAGCGCCGCTTTTTTGACATGTGGTCTAACTAGACCCTTGCCGCATCTAGGTAAAATATCCTTGCTACTATAACATCTTCTATTTTTTGTATTATGGAGTAAGACATATTCAAAAGATCGCTCTCGAATATTAGTACCACGAAGGAATGATAAGGAGACCCAACTGACAGTGTGAAGCCATCTGAAACTGGCAATAGAAACATTACCGTAAGTGATCATACGAAAGATGCATAAAATAAATATATAAACAGTATTTTCTGTACTTGTTTGAAAAATGTGTGAACGAATTAAAATTTCTTGCCACATTTGCAACTGCGTCTCCTTTATATAGAAAAATAAGATAAAAAAATAAAGGTTAAATCTCTAAAACATTTCTATTAAAATTAAATGACAGGTAAAACAATAAAATATATTAGACGTTTATGGTACTTACAGTGAAGACTTTAAAAAACGAAGTGTATTTGCCTTCTTCGGCGTGTAACTTCGTCCACAACCCGGAACTTGACACCTCATGGCTTAGAACACATTTCTGGCACTTGCATCAAAACAAACAAACAGAATCTCTCAACTTTCGTCAATTTGACAAACTTTCTCACTCGCACACTTTTGCATGTCAGCATATATACCCTGACAAATCAGCGAAATTTAGCAGCGTATATACGCTGATTTGAATTAGCGATATAATTAACGCTAATTCAGATTTAAAGAGTAGGATTATTCATTTTAACCTTTAAAAAAATTACTTAAAAAAATAATGCACGTATAAAAATATTTTTTAGCATTTTTAAAGGCCAATAAAGTACACATTTCTTCTCCCATAGACTCTTCACAATAAAATATATGAAAAAATTTGTTTCTTGAAGATAAAACATATTAAAATTAAACTAATAATTATTATATTTAAAACGAAATTGAAATTGGGGAAATTTAGTTATTGAATGGAAATATTACTTGTGGTTCATAAATTTTACAACATGAATTAAAAGTACTTCTTTATTCATAATGTGTCCCCTAAGGGTTTACATGAATTCCAGTCCTTACAATCTTTCCGCTTATATCTATATTTTTTTTACAATCTTATCCTTTTTATATATACAATTATTTACAACTATTTACATACAGTCTTATATCTAGTTCCTTATCTCTATTTCCTGCGATAGCGAAATTTAGGAATTATTAGCAAACGAACGAGCGACGAAAGTGAGAGTGAAAGCAAACGCATCTTATTCTACTTAACATTTACCTTCCCATTAATCACAATCTTTACGCTTCTAATCTAAGCAACTTGCACTTCCTTTTTCTTTCATTTTTTTATATCTGCATTTGCCTTTTTTACATGCATTCTTTCATCTTCTCTCATTCACTCCTCTAACACCCTCCAAATCCTTCAACCATTCTTGTCCTAATCCCTCCTCCCCTAGAATCTTAACCACATTCTCTTGCCAGCTTCCTTCATCTTTTATTCCTCTTCTACATCCTTCCCATACATGCTCCCATGTTTCCTCCTCCCATTCACGTATTTTACACTTTCTGTTATCTTCTTTTTCCCAGTACATCCCCTCCCTTACCTTGTTTCCCAATCTAAATCTTGCTATTCTGGTCCACCTTCTCTCTCCCCATCCCTTTTCTGAATACTTTGGTACTCCTTCCTTATTTATCATCTTATATCATTTATTGTATTTTGAATCCTCAATCATCTCCCATCTTTCTATTCATTGTCTTTCCCTCTCCCTTTTTTCCAATTCTTCATAATTTACTTCAGTCCCGTCTTCTATTTCTCTATCATTAAAGAACTCCCTCCTTTCTTCTTCCTATCTCGTTAATTCGATCGCCCTCCTCTCCTCTCTTCTACCTCCATCAAAAACTTGTATATATCTTGTATACCTTTTCTTTCCATCCCCATATCTCTGCTCCATAACCTAATACCGGCCATACCAGCGCATCAAATAACCACATTCTCCTTTCCAAATTTTGTTTGAACTTTTCTATTCCTATTCCCCATATCTGTTTCATTATCCCTGCTGCTTTTTTTATCCGTTCTTTTATGTGAGCTATATGATCGCCATTCGTATGCTGGATATATCCCAAATATTTATACTCTTTTACTTGTTCTAACTTCATTCCCTTCCATCTCCCTGTCCATTCTTTCTTCCTTCCCCCTCCTTTTCTAAACCTCATTATCTTTGTCTTTTCTACATTTACATTCAGCTTTTTCCCATCTAAGTATTTCTCTAATCCTGTAATTAAACCCGCACTCCCTTCATTATCCTCTGCCATCAACACTATGTCGTCTGCGTATACCAGTGTATATATCTTTTCCTTCCCTATCCTAACTCCTCTCCAAACTTTTCTCCTCATTTCTTGTTCTAAGTCTGATATTAATATATTAAATAAAAGAGGACTCAGAGGTCATCCTTGCCTCACTATTTCACCAACCAGAAACCATCTCCCACTTGCTCTCCTACCTTTATCCTGCTGCTTGTCTCTCTTAAAATTTCCGATACTCTCTTTATTAATCCCTCTGTTATCCTCTTTTTTACCATAACTTTTTCTATTTCGCCCAATAAGAATTTTTTTAGTTAAGACTGGAATAGTAAAATTTTTAATTAAAAGAATTAATTTTCAACTAAAATTGTAATAATCAATATCTCTACGAGAAAAATACTAATTTACATAAAAATCAGTCGAATTTAAAGAAAAAATATGAGTTTTAAACGAAATAATTAAGTCCTCAATAAACGAGCTTTAACAACTAAGAATTGACAACCGCTAAATTACAGATGGACATGTTTTCACCTTAAATTGTAAGCAGTTTGTGCACAAATATGCAGGATATGCAGTGAAACCTTTCAATAGTCCTCCCCTTCAATAGCTCTGCTGAGAATTGACGCCGCGCCGCATGATGGTGTAACAGGAGCTGAGCGGGATCTGCGGTTGTCACTCAGGCGCGCACTCAGACGTGATCAAACAAAAGCGGAGCGGGCTATAATGAGTTAGTTTCCATCCTATGTTAGCCCCAAAATCGGCGCTATAGAGGAGTTTCACTGTACAAAGACCAAGCGCGTAGCCCGAGTTCAATACATTAAAGAGCGCAAAGCGCTACAACCAACAAAGGAAAAAGCAAACTTTTAAAAATCAAGCAATTTATTTGAAAATTCGTCTTTCTGGTAGAATATTAATCTCATTATTTAAAAATTATTCTGTTGCACATAGGTGTCAAAATTCACGTAATTGTTTGCTTATAACAAAAAATACTTCTCGCGGAATCCTTAATGTAAAATCTCTAAACGATATTGTCGATTTCGATTGTCAAAATACTCGATTTCATTGCTATATGCGTGTGACACGAGGCGTCAGTGGGTTAGACAGCATTGGAAAATATTGAAAAAATTGTCACGATTGCTCGTTCTTTGATAGCTAGACAGAGGCATCCGTGAGTCACCATGAGCTAGACAGTAATGGAACGTTACACGTCTTTTCTTGAAGTTAATGATCCCTACGCGGAGCTGCCTTGATCGGCGCTTGCTTGAATTTGAGTGATGTTTGTTGGCTATGGTGCGAGTCTGTACTTGATTTTTAAATACGTACGCGAACTAGGGCCAATGAGCGCCGCACAGTTCAAGAATGCGCAAGTATTTTTGCATCACTTTTGGGAATAATAATCGAATAAAAATTCGAAGTCGATAATACAAATCAACGCTTCTCATTTACCACCACCTTGCCACCCGTACCGCCGCAATACAGGGCCTCTGCATGTTATTTATAATCGAATTCTTATTTCAATTTAAGCCTCTCTGCTTGTTATTTATGATCGTATTTTTATTTCACTTTGGGAAAGGACATTTTAAAGCCTTCAAAGGATTTGAACGAGCTATCTGGACCATTGAATATATCTAACTGAGTGCCTGCGGAAAATTTCTCAGAGCTTCTCAGAGCCTTGAGAAACTTTACCATATACTCTGAGATTTCTATCGGTAGGGTTAGTATATTTTTAATTACAAGTTAATGTTTAAGCTAGATAATTTTGTCTACTCTAATGTAAATCATCCGCATATCTATAAAAAGCTATAAAATAATATTTTTTGCCATGCAAAGTTACGAAAATGTACTACAAAAACTTGACGAAAGTTAAGCTTTTACTCATTTTTCCTAATACCAACAAAATACTCCGGGTTTGAAATACATTGAGAATTAGCGACAATTTTCATTCAAATTTCGCAAAAATTTCATTCAATTTATAAAATTTTTCGGTGAAGAATCAGAAACTATTTTAATCAGGATCAAAATGAAAAATAGCTTTTTATGTTTTCATATCCTACGTCTTTTTGATACATTTTTTAACTGCGACCAGTTCTCTCTTGAATTGCAAAATGTAATATTAACCTGGAAATCTCAATAAGATGCTGCCGCATTTTATATCAGCAATGAAATTTTATAACAAATTCCATGCATCACAGGAATAATACTTAATGTTAATGCTTATATTCAATGCAAATAATAACTAAAACATTAACTTATAACTGAAAATACACCAATGTTACACTAAATTTACTCAATATCAGAAAAGTACCAGTAAACTCCTTGCACTTCACCTTTTCCACAAAACAGCTGTATAAAATATAAAGGCTTCTAATGTTTTATGTGATTTTAAACAATATCTGGTTTAAGAAATGTCGGATTGACTGAATTATGTTCATGTTTATGGCTGTATCGGATCTTTATATCTGCCGACAATTTTACCAAATACTCAATCTTTATTTTATAAATACACAATTTTAAAAACCTCCAACAACAGATACATTCTATAGGGACGTACGGGCACTTTCATTATCACACAATGGTTAGCGAGAAATTAGCTTTTGGCCAACTAAAAAGGAACTTACAACAAAAAAGATCAAGTTTCAATAAATAGTATCAAATTTTAAACAAAAATAAAACAATTAAGTTTTAAGTATATAAAAAAAATTGTCTACAGGTTATTTAAAATTTTATTTAAAACAGATGAAACTGACACCAAATAGTAAAAGTTTTAACACAAAATATGAATTTTCAAACTTTAAAATAAAATAGGACTCACTTAAAATCAGGCAGATTCTACACATTATTTAGCAGAATCTCTCAGCGATTAAAACTGTTTAATAGTAAATTATGCAAGAATTTTTTTTCCGGTCTAAGACAAAAAATCGAATTTGGACATGTATGCTAAGAATAATAAAAAACAGATTAATTTTTTACCCATAACATTAATTCTCTACGAAAAAAACTACTAGTTTTCAACGAACAATGATATAATTAAAATTTTTCTTAAATACATTAATTTTAAACAAACAAAAAAAGCAAGGAAATAGTTAAATCCTCAATAAACAAGATAAGATTTTAACAAAGAAAAATAATTTTCTACCAAAAAAACGAATTTTCAAATGAAAAAATTAATTTTTGATTAAAACTATAATTTTTCATCCTGAAACTGTACAGTTAAATGTTTAATCAATTTTGAACAAAATAGTTGAACCCTAATCAAAAAGAACTAGGAACAAAAAAGTTGAAATTGATTAAAGTAGATGAATTTGATAATACATAGTTGAAGTTTCAAATAAACAGATGAATTTTCATTTAAGAAGATTAATTTTATATTAAAAAAGACGATGTTTGAAACAAATAATTGATTTTCAACCTAAAAATATCCATTTTTAATTCCAAATTTCAGTGTTCCACCAAAAGTGAGATAATACAATTTTTACTTAGAGAATTTGATTTTTAACAAAAGCAAAACGGAATGTGCAACTTAATAGTTTTGATTATAACAGCAAAGATGAATTTTCAAACAAGAAGACTAATTTCCTACCAAAATAACAAATTTTCATCGAAACATGTGCATTTTCAAACAAAGGGTTGAATTTTCAAACACAAAAGATCAATTTTTAACTTCAAATATTAATTCTCTACCAAAAATGGTATAATCCAATTTTATCTTACATAAATTAATTTGTAACAAACTATAAAGGAACTTTCAACAAAATAGTTGAATTCTCAATCAAAAAGTTGAATTGTTAAGGAAGTAGTTTTATGTTTCTAACAAAAAACAAAAATTTTCAACATAATACATACATTTTCAAACAAATAGTTCCATTTTGAACTAAAAAAGATCAAGGTAACTAAAATATATGAATTTTCATCGAAATATGTGCATTTTCAAAGAAATGGTGAAATTCTGCACTAAAAAAGAAAAATGTTTAATTTCAAATATCAATTCTCTACCATAAATGATATAATCCAATTTTATTTTACATAAATTAATTTTTGAGTAACTGAAGGAATTAAAAAAAAAAGAATGAATTTTCAACAGCGAAGATTAATTTCCCTATTTAAAAAGACGGTTTGAAAAAATATGTTTTTAAGGAAAAAAGATCAATTTATTTTAAAAATCATTTTTCAATCAAAAATGGTATGATCGACTTTTTGCTTAAGTAAATAAATTTTTTACAAAAAAAACGAATTTTTCATATAATAGTAGAATCCTCGAAAAAAAAGATGAAATTTGAATTAAGAAGTTTATTTTTCTACCAAAAATGACGAATTTTCAACAAAATTCTGAATTTCTAAATACTGCATCAAAACAGATAAATTTGTTTACAAATAGTTCAATCTTTAAAGAAAAAGGGTCGATTTTAAAACAAGAGCATTACTTTCTACCAAAACAGAAAATTTTTAAAAATTGAATTATTTAGCACAAAAGGTCAATTTTCAATTTAAAATATTAATTTTCAACCAAAAATAGTAGAATCGAAATTTCTTCTATAGAAATTGGTTTTTGACTAACTGAAAAGGATATTTTTAAATAACTTAATCCTTAATGAAAAAAACAACTAATTTTCAACCAAGAATATTACTTTTCTACAAAGAATTACGAATTTTATGCAAAATCTAGAAAGTTTCAAACAAATATATGATTTTTATCTAAAAAATATCATTTTTTAACCAAAAGCAACATAAGTAGATTTTTCCATTATAGAAATTAATTAAATAAAAATTAAATTTGAAGAAAATACTTGAATTTTCAATCAAAAAGGTTCGTTTTGAAACGAAACAGATGAAGCTTCAATTATGAACTTAATATTCAACGAAAAATGGAATAGTTCAGTTTTTATTTTAAAAAATGATCATTTTCAACTTAAGAAAGTGCAATTTAAAAAAAAATAGCTGAGTTCTCGACCAAAACAGATTGCAATTAAAAATATCAATAAACTTTTAATCAAAAATGGAAAGTTAAATTTTTACTTTAATAAATTAATATTGAAAAAAAAGAATTGTCAGAAAATTGTTGAATCCTAAATCAGCAAGAAGAATTTTCAAACAAGAAGATTAAGTTTCTACTAAAAAAGACGAATTTTTAACAAAATTCATAAAATTTTTAAACAATCAGTAACATTTTTAACTAAAAAAGATTACTCTTTAATTTAAAAAATTTCTTTTGCACCAAAAATGTAATAGTTGAATTTTGTGTTAGAAAAAAATTAAATTTCAAACAAAAAAAAACAGTGTTACAAAAATTATTTCAAAGGAGATCGAATCCATTTCACATTAGGCAGGTATTGAACTTCAATTCTCTGAATCGATCAGGAAGGGAATTATGTTGTTTTTAGCTTAAATTTTAAGAGAACTATTTTTTCGTCATAAAAAATTCTATGTTCAAAAGATTAATATTTAACCAATAAGATTAATGTTTTACAAAAAAGACGCATCTTCAACGAATTACTTGATTTTCAAACTATAAGGGAACAGTTTTTAAAAATTTTTTGTTGAAAATGTTCAATAACTTAGTTGAATTTTTTTTCTGTCTTGACTAAAATTGTTTCTTAGGTAAAAACTCATCTCTCTGGGTAGAAACTTGTTTTTCTTAATGAACATGAACACAATGAAAATGTATCCCTTTTAGTTGAAAATTCAACTATTTTTTAAAACTTGCCTTTTTGGGTTGAAAACTCAACAACTTTGTAGATCAATTATTTTTAAAAAATTTGTCTTTTTTGTTTGCATTCGACTACTCGGTTAAATGTTAAACTAATTAAGTAAAAATGGATCTTTTTTGGGTTGAAGATTCATCATTTTCATAGAAAATTTAATTATTTTGTTGAAAATTCTTTCTTTCATTGGTTGAAAATTAATTTTTTTTCTTAAACATTTCTCTAATTGTTTTACGGTTGAACGATCTTTTACAAATTAATTTTTTTTTGGTTGAAGATTCATTATTTTACTTAAAAATGTATGTCTGGTAAAAATTTTTCTTGAAATGCATTTTTTTATTCAATTCAGCTGTTGTTGTTTTAAAATAATCTTTTTTTTTTTAGTTTTTGGTTGAAAACTTATCTTCTTATTTAAAATTTCAACTATTTTTTTTAATGTTTTGTTTTCGGATGAAAAAGTAACTATTTGATTGTAGATTCGTTAATTTTTTTAAACTGAAAATTAAACTTCTTCATTTTCAGTGTAAACGGTTTTGTAAAAATTTTGGCTTTTTAATGAAAGATTTGCATTTACAACCGAATAGTTTAACTTTTAACCAAATAGTTCAATTTTAAACCTACAAATAAGAATCTTAAACTGAATGGCCAAATTTTGAAACAAAAAATATTAATCTTTAACCAAAAAGAGTTGCATTACAAAAAAAAATCTCAATGAAAGCGTAGTGGTGAACATCTTCAAACAAAAATAAAATATTTTCAACAAAATATTTAAATTTTTAACCAGAGTTGAATTTTCGAACCAGTATGTAAATTTTCAACAAAGTAGTTGAATTTTTAACTTGCAAATATGGATTTTCGATAGAAAATGTAATATTTGATATGTCAACGAATGCAGATGCTGCCAACAGATGCATTGTAAAAAGAAGAAAACGAATTGTCAGTTAGGAAATAAAAAAGTTTGTCCCACTTCTTAAACTTTTAAGTCAAAAGACTATTTTTCTGTAAAACAGTTATACAACCTTTACCCTCTATCTACTACCATGAACCACATTTTTTACAACACCTTCACCCCACATAATAATTGTTCTGATATTTATTTCTTGAAAGTGTTATTTTTAATACACAATTTCATCAATTTTAATGTAATTAAATTAAAATTATTTCTTGAAAAAAAGATCCTACTCCATCTTCACTCCATTGGGAAACGAACGACAAAACTTCTGATTTCCGGTCAGGTGCTTTTCCTATTAAGCTATTAGAGGGATCAGAATAAGAACTCTTAATTCAAGAACATAACACCAATGTTTAGCTAAGTGTTAATGGCACCTGACCGGAAATCAGAAGTTTTGTGGTTCGTTTCCCAATGGAGTGAAGATGGAGTAGGATCTTTTTTTCAAGAAATAATTTTAATTTAAAAATATTATTTTCTGTCTGTCGATCGGGCTCGCCAGCCTTCGGGCATCCTGGTTGGGTATGGCTGGTTAATTTGGTCGTTCTTGAGGCTTCTTCACCGAAGTTGCCTCTCGGAACGACCGCCATCTCATGCTTCCTGGCAGATGATCGGTCCGGGACATTTCTTCTTTCGCGGCGCAAAGGAAGCACAGCGGTGCGCTATTGCACTCCGCAGACTTGTGACCCTCCTTGCCGCATCTTAGCATCCTCGCGTCCGGACCATTGCAACCTTCCGCCACATGGCTGAAGCCTAGGCATCGGTAGCACCTCTTTGTATCCTTCTTTTTACGGACACGACAGGACAGGCCTTTAGAGTTCCTCTATAGGCCCTTTTTGTGAGACAGACTGTGGAAAACACGTCATGAAAAATATTTACGCCAAGCACAGGAAAAAATTGATAAATCGAAGGAAAAATACAAAGAAAAACAAGATGCTAGAATTGTTATCCCACAACATATTTTTGAACCGGGCGATCTTGTTTTAATCCACAATGATTCAAAACAAAATAAATTATGTAAAGAATGGAAAGGTCCTTTCCCAGTGATTGAAAAAGCAAACAATAACGATTATTTTGTTCTCGTAAAAGGAGGACGTTACCTTGCCCATGCAAACCGTCTAAAAGCATTTAATTCTTAACTACAGAGAGATAATAAAGAATCTTCTCTTGTTGATGACGCTCATTCCCACCATTTCCGGAATTATCACTATGAAATCCATGAATCACAGAACATTCTTTGCAGAAGATATTGGACTAGGTTAAATCTACCATGAAACATGGAATCTAATTGTCGCGGCCGACACAGAAAATGTCAACGAAAGGTTTATCAAATTAAGCGAAATATACTCTACAACTTTGATAATGTGTACAAACTATGCAGAAAAAATCGAATTAAAAGTGGTAAACAATCGCAATAAGCATCTAGATAACAATCGTCAGTTACTTAATCATATATTAGGACTTGTCAGGACTAAAAGAGGATTCCAGGACAATAAAATTCGTTCCTCTAGTATCACAAATCAAACTAGAATCTTGAAAACGTTACTGAATTCTGCATCCCATGATATTGTCTAATTGAATGAACGCAGCAAGCAGAATATTAAAAATTTTAACAAAATAACGAACAGTAGTAATGATAACACAAGAAATGTAATCATATCGAACCAACTAACAATTTGCACTTTAATTATTAATGAACTAAGTGAGGATATAAATTTCCTGATAGACGCAGTCAATGACGGAAAACATGGTATCATTCATTCGCAAATACTGACTCCCAATATATTTATGGAAGAACTCCAAACCTTCGAAGTTAGGCACAATACTAAATACCCTATCCAATTAAAAGAAGAGAACTACTAACATCTAATCGATATATCCGAAATAGGAATAGCAATTATTAATAAAAGGTTGCTATATTCAAATAAAATCCCCCTTCTAGAATACGATACTTTCTCACTTTTCCGACTAATTCCTATTCCCAAGAAAATAGGAAATTTCTTTCTTGCTGTAATTCTGGAACACGAATTTTTAATTGTTAATAAACAAAAACCTTGTATGTACCAACTGATAAAGAAACTATCAACTGCTGTAAAAATCTCGACGTTCATAAAATATGTAAACGGAATCAACCATCATATCTGATATCTAAACCCAAACCTGCGACAATCAAATTATAAGATTCAGTGTTAAAAGTCTTTATTATAACTTTTGTCAAATATTTCCGTTTAAAGTTAACGAACTTGTATGTATTAAATTAAATGACGAAAAAGCAAACTTATTCATTGCTGAGAAACATTTAGAAATAAACATACTTTGCGACAAAAATGCTCAGCATCTAACTTTATCAGAACCAACTTTTATAGAATCAGATGAACACTGTATTCTCCAAACTGACAGTCTAATTATAAAACTACGAAAAACTTCTAAAATCAGAACAATTACATATTATAATAAATAAATTAATATACTGTTTAATGCCGATGAATTATCGCTATTAGAATCAAAATTGCGTCCATTACAAAAAGCTGTCAAACCAATTGACTTAAAAGACATGTGCCAATCGCTAGATGATATTGAAAATTCATTAAATAAAATTAAACGAGAGCGACGAACTCGTACTTTGTCCGAAAAAGTAACCGAAATATTATCGTACATCGGATACACTTCAATAGGTTTAGTTTTAATTTAAACTTTTTACAAATGCGGCTTTTGCAATTTATTCAAAAAAATTATGTCCAAAAGTATGTATCAACCTATTATGCGTCAAAAATAGGATAGAAAATATTAACCCACAACCAGTTGTGAGGTACGTTTGTAATATACCATCGACATCAGAAATAGGTGATGTAAACGAACCTGAAGTAGTACCCCAAAATGTCAGAATACATTTTCCGGGGGTAAAACGAATCCAAAACGGGGGGTGTAACGCTGTCTCTATGCAAACACCTCAAAATTAAACTTAAGGTGGCTAATGACGCTTCGAAACAGCCCATCGATGCCTGAGTGGACATTAATGCTTAATTTGTTATATTGGAAAGTCTCTTCTACGGACATGCTTCCAAAGTTATAATAAATAAGATTTTAATTACAAGTGTATATTTATACTTCTATTTCCCCGTCACATAGAGGTATTTGAATTTTCTTCAAAATACAGAGTGAGTATTTGGAATGATTGTCGAGAGATATGAAGACCTGATACATCAGAAAAACTCTAAAATAATGAACATTTTGATGTGTATGGTCTGAAATTGAAAGATTTGATTGAAAATCTAAGTGCAGTGCCGTTGATCACTATACTGAATTTATTGCCATAATTTATTTAATCCCAATGTTCTTACACCATACATTATTTAAAATCTTGTAAAAGATCGGAAGCTTACACATTTTATGTAGCTTTTTGTTTTAAAGGTGATGTGGATAAAATTTAATGGTTATCTTCTGCTACTGAGTAAAGTTAGTATAATATTGGTGTATTTTGAGTTATAAGTTAATGTTTAAGTTACTATATACTATCAACACAAACATTAGCATTAAGGAATATTCCTGTCAAGCATGGAAATTGTTATAAAATTCCATCGCTGATATAAAATGCTATAGCACTTTAATAAGATGTTGAGGTTAAGAATAAATTTTACATTTCAAGAGCTAACTGCTCGCAGTAAAAAATGCATCAAACAGAAGTAGGATCAAAACATAAAAAGCTGTCTTTCATTTCAATCCTTGTTAAAATGGTTTCGGGGTTTTCACGAAAAAATTTACAATTTTGCATGAAATGTTTGTAAAATTTATATAGAAAATTTCACTGATTTTCGATTATATCAAATACAGAGTATTTTTTCGTATTAAGAAAAATGAAAAAAGCTTGAATTTAGTGAAGTTTTTGTAGTACATTTTCGTAAGTTTCCATTGAAAACAGTGATTATTTAACTCAAACATTAACCTATAATTTAAGAAATATTAATGTCATACTAACATCACTCAGAAGCAGAAAAGTACCACTTAACTCCTTGAACTTCATGTTTGCCAAAAAAACAGCTTTATAAATATATAAGCT
>NC_046663.1:141023238-141031680 GCF_010883055.1 Belonocnema kinseyi
AGTATTTTTTTGTGAATGCTTGTACGACAAAAATTTTTGTTTGTATATTCACTTAAAAATGCAAACGCACCAGTCAGCCGCGTACTCGCTACGACTGCTCCTAGATTACCCATGGGAGATGCACAGTCGGGATTTCACTATTAGTGATCACAAATAGGTTATTACGAATCCATTAATATAGCGAAGCTATTAGGGTGCAGGGTGGAGGACCCTACCAGTCGAAACAAAATACGAACCGGCATACTAGTAACTAGACTTCCATCAACCGAATATCGCCTAAGGTTTAGGGTTTCCAGGGTCCCCCGAGAATTGTAACTCGAGATTTACTTTTTTACCAAGTATTGTACTGAGGGTACAAAATTACGTATATATATATATAAGTATTTAGTAATGAGTTCGCAAGTTTCACGTGGGCACATTTATTAAAACAGTCAAGAACTGTTAATGCTACTAAATCAGATTTTACATCAATCTAAGATACATTTCTGGCTAATATATCTCGTATTTGTATTCCTCATATCATTATTTAATTCTGCTTGTCCATTTTGTTCCACAGTTCTCTTACCCATCGAACGGGAAGATAAAACCTCACATACAGAATTCTGTTTATTCAATTGACGTATGGGAGCTTTGACGTATAATGTCACGCACTGTGGCCCATGGGAAGGGAGAAGGGCTTTTTGTCGAAATAATTCATATTCAGCATTATATATAATGCAAATATAAAAGGCATTATTTCTCAATATTCCCAACTTAAAAATTCTTGTTAATAGATTGTCTTTAAATTGCGGTAATATATTTACCTGCAAAACAGTACTTAATTGACAACATCACCAGGATTACCAGCGCTCATCAACTGATTTTACTATAAATCGGTTTCTAATTACGCGATTAAAATTTTTATGAGGATTTTTTATCGGTTTATTATACCCTTTCATATTATTTCATCACTTAAAATAAAAACCTGACTCTAAAACACATTTTACATAAACAATTAGTTTACCTAACTTTTTTTTAACTTATGTAAGGTAAATGTGCCAGTCTTCGTTAATGCATGGGTTGTCGACAGATGGGTAGTATTTTACATATAGTAAGCTGTTGTATGCTTCGTTCTTAGCAAAAATGTTTTTTCTTAAACGCTATTTCCGATCACTCACACGTCGAAGTGCTGATAACTGAAGCATTCTCGTATTTATAACTTCGAACTTCTTATAATATTCATTCTAATAGGATATGTTACAAGTAATAAGTAATTTGCATTTCTACAGGTACGCTTTATTTAATAAAACCTATTTCTTAAGCTTTAAATATGTATAATTTAGTTTTTTAAGCGTTTCAAATCTGAAATTCACCTGAAGCTTCCGATAACTGGCACACTTAGCTTATGTACGATTTTCGCAGTAGTTTTCAAAGAAAGCTTGACATTTTCACTGTGATAAATGTCACCCAAGAAAATAACAAACTTAAGATTTCCCTAGATACAGGGTCGCGTTTATAGTAAGGTGGACAGAAAAAGCAAATTTTAAAAATTTTAAAAGTCCATAAGGCTTAAAAGTTAGTTTATTTTTCACGTCGTGATAAAAATCATCCGACGTCGGATAATTAAGATAAATAACATCTCTGGGATTTACTGTGTAGCTAATTCTGAAAAATTAAGCCCAATAAAAAATCAGCGAACTATCGCAAGTGTATTGCAATTTTAACTATATCGGAACAATTTAGAAACTATTGTTGTCGAGAAACCCTTGCTTCTGTTCGGATGATGCAACAAAGCTGTCTTTATTTGTCCATTTATTGAAAAGTAAATGGCACATTTTTCTATAAATATTTTGAAAGTATTGCAGTCGCGAAACCCGTCTTGATGACTACTATTTCATTTTTTCATGTGGTGCGGTCGCTTTAAGCGTGAATATCTCAAAGAGGAAAAATAATAAAGAACGACCGTACAGTGCATGCAAATGTGTCTATTTTTGCGTCGATTGCATGCTTAGCTGTTCTTGTACAAAAATCTGGTGAGGAACTGTGACACCTTATTTGCCGAAAAGCACCGAAATAATGCGCTTGGAATAAATAGGTCAACTTTGAGAAGCTCCAATATTGACAAATTTGACTAAAAAATTTCGATGTTTTTTTAAATTTATTTCCGTGCAGAAATTGCCCAGCTTATTCCAGATTTCCGATCTGGGCCCGATCGGATTTTCCACATGTGGCCGCAAGGGGGCAGATGGTGTAACTCGCGTCAGATCCACTTCGGCTCGGGTTAGGTTGGCCAAGATTATGTCAAGTTTTGTGTTATGGTCGTGATATTGTTTTTCTTCAATAGAACTTAAAAAGCCAAAAGCACAAAGCAGATTGCGACTTCGGAATTACAGAATTGTTGGTTTAGATTTTTTATATCCGAAATGAAGGCAAAGGTAAGCTTTAATTCGCTAGAATCAACATTACAATTCATTTTTAGCTTCTTAGGATTTTCAGCATTGTATTCGAGAAAGCGTCGTCATTTTGAGCGCATTTACTATTTATAAAAATAAAAAAATGTTTCCCAGCTTTTTCGAATTTTATGTTTCGTTGCGGATATTGTTAAAATAGAGATTATCTTATACCAGATGCATGCATTTCCGGATTAGTCACAGTACAGATTAAACTCTTTTTATATTTTCTCGAACATAACCTCACTTTTTAAATCTCACTCCAAGTGACCCATGTGCATTAGTCAAACAAAAATCATTCCAAAAGAATATTAAGAGCGTTCAAAAATATTTATAATTAAAATTCATTTGTGTGTCTGTGTGTATGGCGCAGTAGAGATGTTTGCTTCATTGAAGTGTATAGCGGCGCATTTAGTAAACCGGGCTGTCTTCTGGATCCTTAGTTATCCTAAGCTCATTGTTTTTAAACAATCTATTTATATAGTGTTAATACTTTTCCTTTTCGAAACATTAACAGCTCTGGCTGGTTTGGGTAGGTGCAGTAGTATTGAAGATAATTTTTTTTCTTGTAAACTACTTCATTGTCATGTTTATAAAATATGACATTTCTGAAAAAGATTTAAGTTCTTAAGGCTTTAAAGAATAAATAAAAAAATCGTAATTTTCTAGGCAAATTTTACCATACAGGAACTTCTCAAAGTAGACCTGTCTACTCCATGTGCACTTAGAGAGTAGATGATGCTGTCTTTTTTGTTTGTTTTAAATAAAAAGTGTACAAACTTCAGACTCACCAGAAATATAAGGTTATCTAAATAAATTTATCTAAATAAATAATATATATAAAATTTCGAATTTTTAAGAACGCCTATAAATTTAGGATGTTAGCTTAGCTATGAAAGGTATATATTTTTATAAACTCGATTAAATTTAGAACCCATATTTTTAATATTTAAATAAATATATAAAGTTACAGTAAAATATACAAATAGATAGTGCTGTCATTACGCGAGAGGTAATGAGGTAATGAGGTATTGAGAGGTATCATTACAAAACACTTCTGTTGGAGAGGTGGCCAAGGTTGATTTATGGGAGTGGTGAGAGGTGGAAATGAAATTTCACACTTATGGATTATTTTTGGAGCTAAAAAAAGTTAAGCAGAAAGACTTGATGTCAAGAGGTGATTTCAAGAAGCTAAGAGAGCTGATCAGGACGATTTGCACATACGATTTTTTAGGCTGGGTATTGGGCTGGGAAAGGAGATTTTATGCTTAGTAGTGATTTTTTAGACACAGTAGAGCTAAACATGGAGATATGAAGGTTATGGAAATGATTTAATTTCATTTTTTGGGCTCGCACTGGCGGACCAAAGGAACCGAATGGAGCGTCTACAAAGTACCCGTAAAGACCCCATTGGGTCCCCATTCGGTTCCTTTTTAAAATACTCAAAAAAACAGAAAAAGCAACTTTTAAATTGTTGAAATTTGAATTCTACACGAAAATTCCCTATAAAAGGTCACTGAATAATCGCAATAGTTTTTTTTGCAACGGTAAAAAGATTTAAAAAATATAAGACGTATATCGCCTGTTGACTGCTACACTTCAAACGCATCGCCTGTAAGTAGCAGTCAACAGGCGTTACACGCCATATTTTTTAAAACTTTTTACCGTTGCAAAAAAAAACTATTGCGATTATTCCGTGACCTTCTATAGGGAATTTTCACGTAGAATTCGAATTTCAATAATTTAAAAGTTGATTTTTCTATTTTTTTTTTTATTTTCAAAAGGAGCCGAATGATGACCCAATGGGATCTTTACGGGTACTTTGTAGAGACTCCATTCGGCTCCTTCGGTCCGACAGGGCGGGAATGTTGAAAAAGGAAATTTTACACTTAGAGACCTAAAAAGGGCGGCACATTTTAAGGTGCCCGTATTTTTTCTAAAACGGTTTATTAAGGGGCCTTGAATTAAATTTAAATTTTTCTAGAAATGACATCCATGCATCCCAGAGATATTAAAAAAAAATAGTTCTGAAAATCGTGTTTGCGTAAACTGACCCGTGCCATTTCATATCAGAGCAAAATGTTCAAAACCAAAATGAAATTTGAGGAACTTCTGAAAAATTTGAGGGCAACAAAAACTTCCATCTTCAATAGGTGCCAAGTTACGGTCTTTCAAAGCACCCGGATTCTGTGGAAAAAAGAGGCGAAAAAACCCAAGTCTGTATTTTGTATCTGTACTTTAGAACCTGTTAATTTCACGAAAAAAATTCGAAAGTTGAATTAAAGCAGACGAAATTTCGAGTGATTCTAAACAAAATCCAATGATCCAGCCGCAATATGTTATAAGTTATGGCCTGAAAAAAATTAGCCGCTTTTTACCTATTTTTCAGGGCAAATTACTCGTGTTCAGCTTTTACAAAATACTTCACTTCTCGGTGAAGCCGCGTAAGTGGTGCGAGAAAGTTGCAGGGCAGAAAATTTCAGCGTAAATCTTAACAATATATAATCCCCTAGTCTTCATAGATCAGGAGTTATGAGTCTTTAAAAATTTTTTCGCTATTTATCGCCAGAAAAGTTTTTTCAAGACTCCTCGTTCCGTACATACCCTACAAAAAAACTTCAAAGGAACAAGTGATAGAGGATTAAATTCTACTTCGCACTCTATCATTTGTGTGAATATTTAATGTATTTAATGTTGAAAGTCCTGGTAATCATGACAGTCCCAGTAATCGTTAAATTTGGTTATAGCTTGAATATATTATTACAATTATATGTTAAAAATAACATTTAATGATAAAACCCACTTATTTTTAGCATTTTATAATAGCCAATAGAAACTGCATTCATTCAAAATAAAAAAAGTGAGAAAATTAATTAATTAAGTCCAAAATATCTGTTGTCAAAATTAATTTAAAAAATACCATTTGACTAGTTTATTGGGGAAACTACTATTTAAAAAAGCGCCGTCTACTCTACCTCCAGAGTGATGTGGAAAAGAGTTCATTTTATAAAATAATCTTCCAATTTTTTACATTCTTAACATTAAATAATAAAAAGTTATAAAACTGATCCCTTTAAAAGCATTTTTATAAATGTGTTACATTTTTTGTAAATAAACAATGTAAAATCAGTTAATTTGTATTTTTTTGTTTAACTATGAAAACAGATATTCTGGAAGTAATTTTCACAAAGTAAATACATAAAATATGCACACACTTGATAGAGTAAAGCGTTTTAATTAAACAATTGTTTATTTTCTAACACATACAGAGCCTTCCGAATGTAAAAGGTCAAAGTTTCATGGTCAAAACTCGTGACCTATATGAGCTTAAACATTTTTTTCTATTTCACGCAGAATCTAGTCCTCTATAATTTATTTTCTTGACGTTTTTGTATAGGATGTGTGCGAAACGAGTAGTTTTGAAAAAACTTTGACGGCTATAAATCGTAAAAAATAGGAAAAAAATTCTATTTTCTTAGAGTCGTAACTTTTGATCTATAAAGACTAGAAGATTATTTTTTTAGCTTTATGCAGAATTTCCTGCCCTGAAACTTTTTCTCTTGCACCATTTATGTAGCTTCACGGAAAAGTGAAGTATTTTGAAAAAACTGAACACGAGTAATTTGCCGTAAAATATAGGTCCAAAGCAGTCAACTTTGTGAGGCCATAACTTATAATATATTGTGGGTAGATCATTGTATTTCTTCAGCATTACTCGAAATTGCGTTTGCCTTTATTTAACTTTTGAATGTTTTTGGTGAAATTAACAGGTTCTAAAATACAGATACATACTTCAGAATTGGGTTTTTTCGCTTCTTTTTTCCAAATTAGTCGGGTTCCTTGAAGGATCATAACTCGGCACCTACTGAAGATAGAAGGACTTTCTTTCCCTCAAATTTTTCAGAATGTCCTTTAGTTTAATTATGGTTTTGAAAATTTTATCCTTACGTCTTACGTTACGTTTTACCCTGTAAGTCATAATAATTGTGAAAAGTTGTTTCCGGAATGAATGACACAATCAACATATTTAGAGATAAATATATTTTCTTCAGGATACTTAGTACTTAAAAAAAATTATTTCTTTAAAAAACTTGTTCCCCATAAATAAAAAAATATATTTTCTGCAGTTGATGACACAATTAGCGAATGTTAAAAGTACTTTTTCGGTAACGAAAGAACAGTATCAGTAACGCATCCTCCAAATCTAGATTAGATTACTTAATTGCTAAATATTTTAAACCAAAAAAATCCTGCAAGTTGCGCGGGCACATTTTCAACGCACGCTGCGTTCGCAAGTTTCAGCGCCCCTTGGACGCGCATCTGCTGAATCTCTCTTCGCGCTTTCCGGTTGTTTATATACTTATCTAAAGCTTCGCACTTGGTCTCTGTCGTCCCTACACATTTGTGCACAGACCTTTTAAAATTAAAGGTCAAGCATCGACTACTATAATTTGGAGATTGTGAATTCTCTTTTGTTAAAGCTCCTTCGGCTTTAACGAACAAATTCTCATCGCGCATCTTGTACTTCGCACTCGATTTTGTCCAAAGTGCGAAATTTTCTACATTAAGATCAACTCTATAATATAAAATGTATATTACATTTATTTCTGTACCTCAGCCTGGGACTGCTTATTTATATATTGTAAATTAATGTACAAATTTTATTTTTCATAAGTACTTTAATATTCGCTCCTTTTTTTGCACTATTTTTAATTTTCAACTACCCTGAAAAATGTAACATTTTAATAATTTTATATTATCACAATTCTCAATAGGCGTTGATATTGAAAGAAAAGTATTTTTTATTATCTTTTTATTAAAATAAAAAAGTGTGTAGCCAGTAGAAAATCGATTATGGTAATTAACACTTTATTGTCATTTTTGCCGTTTTTGCAAAAACTTCATTTTTTATTACCTCGATATTTTTTAGGATTAAACAAAACAAAAATACATCTTATTAAAATCTGACTCATAAAAAATGTGTACATCTTTCTTGAGTGAAAATTGTTTGAGCAATTTTTCCGTACCTTCTTTTATTTTTCCAACAATTTAATTTTCAGATTGCGAATAACATTTTATAAGATGAAAAGAAAAACTATGCGTCCTATAAATATAAGAGTAACAACAAATTTGTTAGTCCATTTTTACTAAATACTTTTGATTAAAACATATTTTTTCGTATCTTACCTGGTTTGACTGCAAAACGGAATTACTTTTTCATTATTTTTTTACAATAAAAATGGAAGTTTTCGATTTTTCGAGAAAGTTCAAAAATGTTTTATGATAGTCGTGCATGGCTTTCAAAAAGCAACGTTTTTCGCCTCTTGACCTTTGTTCGTCTTTAATGCTTGGCACCTCCAAGAGCGCCGATGATAAGGACGATCAGTTTAACAGAATATTCCGGGTACAATCGTTGCAACTCCCTTATAAGGTCTCGATACCTCTCTTTCTTTTCATTCTCCTTGGATATGATGTTTTTGTCAGTTGGTGCTCAAAATTTTGAGGTTCTTTGTACGTTCTAAAAAATGTTCAGAGTAGTGTCATAAAAAATAAGCGGAGTTGAGTAAATTTTTTTCAATTAAAAAAAGGTAGAAAACGAAAAATTCCCACTCTGAAAATTTTAGAGAATTTGCAGAATATGTCAAATTATTTATGAACAAAAAAAAACAAAAATTAGGAACGACAATCATTTAAAACAAAAATTTTGAAAAAACGTTCTGATTTGAAAAAATTCTGAAAAATGATTTCCTTGAGGGTAGAAAAAGATAAAAAAGTTTAAGCCGAATCGAAAGGGTTGGGGTGAAAGTGGTCAATTTAGCATGGAATGATCCGTATGTACAAAAAAATTCTGATGTATTGACTTACCGAAGTATTTGTCTTTTCCGCTTCAGCAGTCTCACCTTTTAAAAAAGTTCTTTTGACGTCAGGATTAGTCACGTGGTTTCGAATTAGGTGGTTTTTCAAATTAGTTGTGTTTCCACCGGATCCACCAGATTTAACGTCGGTAGAGCAA
>NC_046663.1:141031780-141033215 GCF_010883055.1 Belonocnema kinseyi
AGGAACAAAGTATCTGCAACGAACATGATTGCCGTCCCGGTACTACTCTATTCATTTGGAGTAGTTCCATGCACGAAGAACGAGCTCAGATCTCTTGATATCGGGACAAGAGAGGTTATGCACATGAACAAAAGCATGCATCTTAAGTCTTCCATTCCGCGACTGTACATCTCACGCCGTCAAGGGGGTCGCGGAATATTGAGTCTTGAATGACTTCAGAATAGGATTATTCTGGGTACAGCACATAGATTTGCAAATGGAAGAGACCCTCTTCTGAAAATGGTCAGGAATCACTAGGAAGTGGGAAAAGGAGCATTTCTGTACAAAGCAGCGGAGGAGGCTGCTGAAACACTCGGACTTGACTTCAGTATTAGGGGTGAGCAAAATGCATCAAATCTAATCTATCTCGAGTACTCACTCCTGAAAGCCCGGATTAAGAAAGCACAAGAGAAAAACTTTCGTGAACAGCTCCTCGATAAGAGGATGTACGGTATCTTCCACAGAAATGTGAAGGATCAGTCAATGTCTATAATGAGCTATAGGGATGCTCGATCTCGATTCGATTCTGCTGAGATCGATACAAAGGGTCCGATTAATCGATCTTTTGAATCGATTCTTTATCATCGATCTTTTGACTGAAGCGATCCTTCATACTAAGAATCGACGCTTCGATTCTTTGAAATTTTTTGCTGCGTAATATCTATTTTGGCTGCGCTCGCATGACATCTCTACGAATCTTCGCTAATCGTAATAGAAACATTAGAAACTCCACCGAGATACATCGGACATGTTTCCCGCGCATTACCAAGAGACCTTCCTATGGCAACAGAAAGCGGCGGTGCAACGCGGAAAACGGAAAACACTAGATGATTCGACCAATTATATTTACCTAGTAATTCATAGAAGCTCTCTCATTGGCTGAAATGTCTAGTATTTTTCACGTTTCTCATTACGTTGCCCTTTTCTGCAATCGTGGTCAACGCCTAAAGTTTAACCAAAGATTGTTTAATTAGAGAAAAGTTGAATTTTCACACTGAAATTTGGAATTTTTCGAGCAACATAGGGAAGTGTTACATATATTGAAAACATCAGGTATGTACAGAATTCTGTTTAGCTTGAAGAAATATCAAGTTTTTTTTTTTACTTTTTTGGTTATGGACTTGTTTTACTCCGAAATTATATTAAATATTTTATGAACTTTCACTTTCATTATTCATTACCTCTCATAGCATTTTTTATATTGCCTGTTATTGGTAGAAGTAAAACTAGAGGTGTTGGAGTGTGTCGGACGAGTGAGAATGTTCAGTAAAAAGTAGGTATATTTTTCAATCATTGTACTAATTTCATGAATGTTGAACATAACCTTACATCACCTAATCTACAACTTTTTTGAAAAAAGACTGTATGTTTGTATAAATTTTATAGAAAGATAAAA
>NC_046663.1:141033315-141038807 GCF_010883055.1 Belonocnema kinseyi
AGGGGTCTGATCGAGAGGGTAAGGGAAGTATATGAGATGACTAAAGACAGGGTGAGGGGGGGGAATCTCTGAGGGATTCTGGATGGATAGGGGGTTCAGGCAAGGGTGCCCGCTTCGCCCAACCTTTTTTTATATATAAGTGGGACGATGGTCGTGGAGGCTAAAGCGTAGGTTGTGGGCCCGCTCCGTCGGCAAGGGAGCCGTTCATCTCCAGAGAAAAATGGGACCGGCACCCCTAGAGAAAAAGGTTCTCTAAGTACTTAAAAGCTGGTGCTGTAGTTGGTTCGGAACCTACCTCAAACTGTAGGTCCCTCTCTTACCACCAAGTAAGTGTGTGGGGTGTGTGTGAAGGAAGAGGGCAGAAGATAGAAGAAAACGGTAAACCCTTAGGGGACACATTAGAAATTTCCATTGTAAAGACAACTTTCCGAAGTATCGCCGAAGCCGTACCTAACCTCCAACCGCGAAAATATAGCCACGCAGAAGTACAGATTTAAGAAACGATCCGCCGCGTCAGGAGCCGAGTCCAGGCTAACAGGGTAAACTAAGTAATAATTTGACAATCCACGAGTTTCGCATTCCAACTAAGAGCGAGAAGGAACCCCATCATGAAATTACCTGCAATAAAATTGATCGCGTAGTTTTTACTGTGCAGACGAAAACCGACTAAGAAAAATTTGAGATAAAACCAATACCTTCTCATTAGGATGGGAATGTAAAAACATGAGTTTTTGTTTAATTTCTAAGGTAGTTTTTCACGCTGAAAAGAAAAATTACGCGTCCAGTAAACAAATTATTACAACAAATCTGTATGTCTGC
The DNA here is from genome assembly GCF_010883055.1 of Belonocnema kinseyi. NCBI lineage: Eukaryota > Metazoa > Arthropoda > Insecta > Hymenoptera > Cynipidae > Belonocnema > Belonocnema kinseyi. Next base: position 141,034,135 of record NC_046663.1, read on the forward strand.
TTTTAATGGATAATTTTGGTAAAAAGATCTTTTCTCGGCACGTTTCGGTGCCATGAGGTGCCCGTTGGCTCATTACGAAGGAATTAAAATCCTCTGCATTTGCTCCACCAAAAAGTTCAATAGCTCTAGGTCTCAAGTACTAATAACGCAAGTCCGGAAGGAGTTAGGGAATGGTGGCACGCTATGCTTGTCTCGAGTCCCAACTAATACTTTTTTATTTTCCGCGGCTCATTCCGAAGGACTTTAAATGCGTCCCATTGACAAAACCAAAAAATTAAATTACGCTAGATAGCAAGTACTGATAACCAGGGTGCACAAGGAGTTGGGTGGCTGGTGATACGATATATGTACCTGGAGTCCTAACTAATATAATTCACGTTGGCTCATACTGCAGGACTTTAAATGCACTGCATTTGCTCAATCAAACAGTTCAATTGCTCTTGTCCTCAACTGCTAATAACGCGAGAGCGCAAGGAGTTGGGGCTGGTCACACGCTATGCGTGCCTCGAGTCCCAACTTATATTTTTTTATTCTCCGTGGCTCATTCCAAAGGACATTAAATGTGTTCCATTGCACAACCAAAAAATTAAATGGCGCCAGATAACAGGTACTGATAACGAGAGTGTACGAGGAGGTAGGTGGACTAGTGACACACTATACGTATATCGAGTTTTAACTAATATTTTTTATTTTGCTCTGGGGCATTCCGAGGACTTCAAATGCGCTCCGTCGCACAACTAGAATCCTCAATTGTATTAAATAGAAATCACTCATAATGAGAGTAAGCAAGCATGTGGATGGCTGGTAACAATCTATACGTTTCTTAAATCTTTATTATTATTTTTTTTAATACGCCTTTTCTTACTCCGTAAAACTTTACATGCGATCCAAATCTGGGGAAAAAATTAAATTTCTCTGAGTCGCAAGTAGCGATAACGAGAGAGCGCAAGGAAGTAGGTGGGGATGGTTGGTGAAACGCTATACGTATCTTAATTCCAAATTATGAATTCTTAATTTGTCTTGGTTTATTCCAAAGGATTTTAAATGCGCCCCACCGCTCCAGCAAAACATTTAATTGCGCTTGTTCGCAAGTACTGATAACGAGAGTGTACGAGGAGGTAGGTGGACTAGTGACACACTATACGTATCTTGAGTTCTAACTAATATGTTTTATTTCTCTTTGGCCCATTCCGAGGACTTCAAATGCGCTCCGTCGCATAACCAAAAACCTCACTTGCGTTAGATCGCAAGTACTGATAACAAGAGTAAGCAAGAAGGTGGATGGCTGGTGACAGGCTACACGTATCTTGAGTCCTAATTATTATTTTCTCATTCTCCTTCTCTTGTTCCGAAGGACTTTAAATGCTATCTAACTCTAAAAAGATTCTTAAAGTCGCAAGCAGCGATAGCAAGAGAGCGCAAGCAAGTGGGTGGGGATGGTTGGTGACACGCTATACATATCTCACGTCCGAATTAATATTTTTTTAATTCTCGAAGGTTCATTTTTAAGGATTTGAAATGCGTCCCATCGCTCAAACAAAAAATTCAATTGGACTTTTTCGCAATTACTGACAACGAGAGTGTAAAAGGAAGTAGGTGGGCTGGTGACACACAATACGTATCTCGAGTTCTAACTAATATTTTTCATTTCTCTGTGGCTCATTCCGAGGACTTCAAATGCGCTCCGTCGCACAACCAAAAACCTAACTTGCTTTAGATCGCAAGGACTGATAACAAGAGTGAGCTAGAAGGTGGATGGCTGGTGACAGGCTATACGTATCTTGAGTCCTATGTATTATTGTTTAATTCTACTCTTTTTGCTCCGAAGGATTTTAAATCCAATCCATCTCTAAAACAAAACAAAAAATTTTTAAGCCGCAAGCAACGGTAACGAGAGGGCACAAGCAAGTGAGTGGGAATGGTTGATGACACACTATACATATCTCACGTCCGAATTAATATTTTTAAATTCTCTATGGTTCATTCCGAAGGATTTCAAATTCACCCTATCGCACCAGCAAAAAATTCAATTGCGCTTGTTCGCGAGTACCGATAACGAAAGAGCGCGTGGAAGTGGTTGGGGATGTTTGGTGACACGCTTTACGTATCTCGAGCCCTAAATAATATTTTCCACTCTCTCTGGCTCATTCCAAAGATTTCAAATGCGCTCCATCGCATCACAAAAAATTCAGTTACGCTTGATCTCAAGTACTAATAACGAGAGAGCACAAGGAAGTGAGTGGGGGTAACTGATGACACGCTATAAGTATCCTTAGTCCAAATTAATGTTTTTAAATTCCCTTTGGCTTATTTTGAAGTATTTTTTACTTCTCTCTGGCTCATGCCAAGGACTTTAAATGCGCTTTTTCGCACAACCAAAAAATTCAATTAAGTTAGATTGCAAGTACTGATAACAAGAGTGCGCAAGGATGTGGATGATTGGTGTCACGCTATACATATCTGCAGTCCCTGCTAATATTTTTTGATTCTCAGTGGCTCATTCCGAAGGAATTAAAATGCGCTCAGTCACACGCAAAAAATTCAATTGCGCTAGATCGCAAGCGCTGATAACAAGAAAGCGCAAGGAGTTGGCGGGCTGATGGCAGGCTACGCTATCTCGAGTATTATTTATTATTTTCAAATCTCATTGTCTCATTCGGAAAGAATTCAAATACGTTGTATCGCTCCACCAAGAAATTCAATTGCGATAGATCACAAGTACTGATAACGAGAGTGTACAAGAAGGTTGGGGGGGGGGGGGTTAAAGACGTGATGCGCATCTGGAGTCCATAGTCAAAATTTTTTAATTCCGTTGGTACATTCCGAAGGGCTTTAAATGCTCTCCATCGCTTCACCAAAAAGTTTAATTACTTTGAATCGTAAGTACTAATAATGAGAGTGCGTGAAGAGTTGTGGGGGGGGGGCTGATGAAACACTATGCGTATCTCGAGTACCAACTAATATTTTTTATTACCGTTGACTCATTCAGGAGCACTTTAAAAGCAATTCAGCGTACAAACAAAAAATGGAACCCAAACGTGATATCCCGTGAATAAACCTTACTGTGAGAGATGGATTCTTTATGAAGATTTCTATAAATATTATGAACTTTCAAACCGTGACTCTTTCATCTTAAAAGTATAAAAGGATCTGAAGAAACTCTTGAAATTTCAGGGCTCACCAGGTCATAGTTTAGTCTTGCATATTTTGATTTGTGTCCTACTTTTGAACGACGAGATGTGTTTGCTATGAAGTTTCCTGCGAAGGACCAAATCCTTCTATCCATTAACAGAATTTTACTGTGTCATTCTCATAGGGTAAAGATATTAGTCGAGCGATCGACAATAAATTAATTTTCTACAGTCACATACAATTCATTATCATCCTCATACCATGTATATTACTATCTTATAAATTAGTGTCTCATATTTATGGAAAGTTTTCAAGTGCATGTATAACAAATTTTCTCGGCTCAATAGAAACAGTGGCTTTGAAGCTCTGGTTATCCCTGTTTGACAGTAACGCGTTACCAGAAAAGTTCCTTTTCTCAGTAACGCGTTATAATTATCTGGCAAGGTCCGTGCAGAAAGTGCCCATCTTATTCCCAAGTTCCGATCTGACCCCGATCCGATTTTCCACAAGTTTCCGCAAGAAGGCAGATGGTGTGGCTCGCGTTGGAACCAGGTCGGGTCACGTTAGGATAGACAATATTATTTCAAACTTTGTGTCGTCATCGTGATACTGTTTTCTTCACATCAAACTTAAAATTCCAAAAGCAAAAAGTACATTGCGAGTTCGGAAACACAGAATTGTTAATGAGATTTCTTATATCCGCAATGAAGACGAGAATCAACTTCCAAAAAGCGCTTACATCCGATTAATTCAAAACTTCGTATACCTACGTATTTTGATGCGCTCATCACATTTCGAAAAATAGGAACTCTATGAAAAATGTTACGAATCAAAATTTTATCACTGTTTGAAATGTGTGTGATAGTACGAAAATACGAGAATATTTAAATGTAGTTATTCGCGATTAGAATGAGTAAGTAGAGTATGTATATATATATACATATAATTAAAAATTTGTCATAAGGACAACCGCAGGATTTCGCCGGGAGCGGGTGCTAATCTGAAAAATTGCACCCGCTTCCAGCGAAATCGCGGTAAAATTTCAGCCATAACCACGTCTCACAACCGTGAGATAGGTGGTTACAGCCTGTAAAGGAATCAATACGATAACGAACATAGTTCGCTTCTCGAAGTCAAGAAGAACCATGTCAGGCCTCGAGAGAGCAATATAAACAATTGTCGAGAATATAAAGTTCCAGTATATACGGCACTTCCCATTCTCGAAAATTGACTCAATTTCCCTAGGAGCATTCAGAGGAGCGATATTAAGGTGAATGCCGTAGGAGTGACAGAGATGGTAATAAAGGACTCTTAGTGCCGCATTGTGCCTTTGAATGTAGGTCGTTCCCGCGTGTGTTGGACAACTAGATAGTATGTGAGCTAAATGCTAGGGGTGTGCATGGCACGCCCTGCAGCTATCATCGAGAATGTCTTGGCTTAAAATGTGGCGACGGTATGTTAAGGTGGAAATGATACCGTCTTGGCATGCAAAAATGAAACCCTCTGTACCAGACTTCAATCCGGGCGATTTAAGGAAAGCA
>NC_046663.1:141038907-141048460 GCF_010883055.1 Belonocnema kinseyi
TGTCCACGAAGCTCGTCATCCATTTCAGCCAGATCTTTAGGCTTGAGAGAAACCTTGGTGTTGATGTTTCTCCGGGTCGTAAAGCATCGCTATTCATCTATTTGATGCCTGCCCGCAGTTGGTCTTAGTGTCGCCTCTCTTTCTTTGTTGCCGGCTTGTTCTGGCTGTGGTAGAGTAGGCGCTCCGCTTACATAGCCCCTTTTACGGAGTAGTTCAGCATGGTTTTCGCAGACGTTGCTGCGAAAAGTGCGATAGCTCTGGGTGTTTCTCGCACCACAGAGCATGCAGCCGTGTCATGTAACCCCGTTCACGGGCCACACTCGGATCGTAGCAGTCTAGCAAGTCGTGATTCAGTCGCTCCGTCCACCCAAAAGTCACGAGATCCCGCCGATCCATCGCATTGAATCCATTTTCATTGGCTCCCCTAGTTCTAGATTGGTCGGCATTGTCGCTTGGTATCTCAGAGTCACCGTTCTAGACACCTCACCCAGGTGCCATTCAGCTTTCGGCACGGTTTTCACACCTCCGCTTGGGGGTTAATTCCTTCGGGACCACCCCTGGACAATTGTCCGCGGCTGCCCATTTATTTTTGTAATCATATTCAGCAGAAACCCTTGGTACAGGGACCCTCTATCCGCAACCCGAGGACGTGTTCGGTGGCTTTGTCATAGGCCCTTCGGTTTGATTCTAGAGGAATCAAAACCGAACCGAACGGAAAAGTTGCCGTAGCCGATAGTATTTCACATCGTCTTGGCGGGGTATGGGTAAAAGTTTTCAACTAGCAATAATCGCACCTCGGTAGAACCTCATTGGTTACGATATATATATTAGTCCAACCATTTTTCAATGCTGAGTCAGTGTACAGACCAACGAGCACCGGGTAGGTCATAATATTCGATCATATTAGTATTAAAACAAACTACTACTTTTAGCTTAACCCGTGAACAACGATGTGGACATAGCAGTTTTCTGTTCCCTTCGGGGTGCTTGTTTAACGCGAGTCCTCTTGCCTCTCACGATTCGAGGTGCTTGATTAACGTGAGTCCCCTAGCCTCTCATGATTCGAGGTACTCAGTGAATCCTCTTGTAATTAAAGTAAATTCTCAAAATGATGAACTTCGGCTGCAATGCACTAATTAATCCATATTTCAAATGAATTTACACAACGGAGAAGTGTATCTTCTTGAATTTCAGCACATGCATTTGTAATTCGGTCAATCAAATTCTCACGTGTTGTTAGTTTTTCTTTGTACACATTGTCTTTCAGATAGCCCCACAAAAAGAAATCTGGTAAAGTAAGATTTGACGATTTTGTAGGACAATTTATCGGACCGCCTCTACCAGTCCAACGACCATTGCAGCTAATACAGCAATTTCATTATTTTCTCCAGTGACTGTTGTTGTACGGGTCTTTTTATTAGGTTGAATACTTCCATCGGTAGTAAATTTTGTAATAGTACGATAAAATGAAGCACGTAACACAATTCTATTTGGAAAAAGCTAAGCGCAGAGATTGACAGCATTATCAAGATTACATTCAGCTTCTCCATACACCAGAACCATTTCAATTTTTTATCGTACGGTTAGATACTCCATTGTAAAGTAGTATTCGGAATAATCTTTGATCTAACTGAAATGAGTTTTGTCTTAAATGTATTTTTCTAATTTACTGCATTTAAGGAAAGACAACAATAAACACGTTTGTAATGTTTCGATAGCCTCCGATGACCTCCATTTACAATAATTCCAGAACTAAAATTTAGAAATATTCAGGAAACACTGTTAATTTAAACGTATTACTTAGTAATTACTTCTCAAGAAAAAACATACGTTTTGGCAAGTTTTTCAAAATAATAATTACCAAAGAGATCCAAAGCTCTATTGTCCTTATTTTTAACCGGCTTCTAAAAGAAGGTGGTTCTACCTATGTTCGTCACGATGTATTTTTTTATGTATGAGTTTTTATTGCACTCGTTCAACGATTCTATAGCGATTTGAAAAATTCTTTTTTTTCGTGATCAGTCTTGTCACAATGAAAATGGTGTTTTTTTTATTGTTATTGTATTGCAAAATCGTAAGCGTGCATTCTCTGTAACAGTAAAATGAAAAAATTAAATTTCGTTAATTACTGTTTAGCGTGATTGTCGGAATTCTATGTACTGAATTTAAAAGTAATATAGGTCATTTTAAAGGAAATTTAGTTTGTCATAAGAAGCTCAAATAAAAAATTTTATTAAAAATTTTTTTATGCTGAAAATATAAAAAATGTAAAAAGTGCTTTTTCCAAACTCTTTAAACTGTTCTCATAATATGAGATTCCCCAGGAAATAGCTAATAAAATGCAAAATAAAGTATTATTTGTAATGAAAAACTTCATTCTATGTTTCGAAGTATAAATTTACTGCTATTTAGATATATTTAGTTTTTGCAGTAGTCACAAATACTTCTGTAACCAATTTCCCCCGCGCAGCCGAGGTGTTATAAAAACCACAAGTATCTCATATTATGAGAACCACACCGTGGTATCTATCGATATTTTCCTACTTAGTTATTTAATCCTCATCACTCCAGACAAACTTTACTGCTAAATACATATTTAATGAATGATAAATAGGGTTTAAAGAATTCCCTTCCAAGAACTCTACCACCATCGATTTCACCAAAAATTCGCCTATAATCTTTAGAAGCCCAATGAAAAATGGACTATACCACGAATTTTACTCTTTCTTCAAGGGCTACACGTTAGTGATAGAACCAACCGAGTGGGTCTCTTAGTTTATCTGATAACCCCCGCTTTCTCATATTACGAGAATATCTCATATTCGAGTAATCTCTTCTATACCCTATGACTGATAGTTTTTCGAGAAAATATGCGACAAACATGAAAAATTACAGAAATGTTGCAAAATGCTTAGCAGTTCTACTTAAATTATATGAAAAAATTATACAAATTATTACAACAATATGTATTTTTAAAAGATCTAATAATTTTTCACTATTTTTGAAATATTTTAAAAAGATTCTTCAATTATTTATATTGTCGATATCGAATGTCATACATTGCGAAATTATTAACTTTTGAGATAAGGGACGCCCGACTTCATCTGTTCCTGACAAACTGCCCAAAAATCATTTTAATTCCTAAAGTTGTACGTTAACTTCCTATGCATTCACATTACTTGAAAACCTTAGTTTATACAAAATATATGATTTTTCGCATTAGTTACATTATAGATTAAATGCTTTTAATATTTTCTCGAACATAGCCTTACTTTTAAAATGTTATTCCACGCGTCCCATTTACGGTAATCAAACAAAGGACATTTTAAAAGAATATTGAAAAAATTCAAAGGCATATCTGGGCCAGACCGGGCCCCCAGTGTGGATGTCCAGATATGGCTCCTATCGATTAGGGCGTTTCATTTACGATATGGCGTTAGACATATTACCCTATCAACGCCAAATTTTTCCAGACCGGAGCCCAACCGGCGCGCCACCAAAATTTCGGCAGGGGTGGTAATGCAAATAACGACCATTAATGATCGTTACTTTATACAAATTTTAAATGCATTTAGAATTACAATAAATATTTAAACGTCTAGAAAACCAGTCAAATGAATTACACTGTTAGAAATATGTTGAAATTTTAAATACTTTTGAAGCACTCAAGTGGTTAAAATCTCGTTCATTCACATAACTGAAATAAAATACAATCAAATATAGTAGAAAATTGAATGAGGCATTTGCACATACACCCATATGCGCCATCATACTTCCTGCGAAGCCAGACCCCAACGTTAAAAAGTCCCACGATTCCTTGTTTGTGTCGTGAAATCCATGAAATTAACAAAGGATGAATAATATTATCACAATGAGAAAATTTTATTCATGCTATCGGTAATAACTGCTACATGCTTCTTTAGTAACTCATGATTCCTTATCAGAATTCTTTTGGTGCAGTTAGTAAATTTCAATGCACAGTATTTTTTAAGAACCTTTATGGGTTTTATTTAAGGTTTTTATGTATTTAAAAATGTTGAATTAAACCAATTCATTTCCCTAAAAAATTAGACTTGCTTTGAAATTGACTAACTATGCCGAATACAGTTTTTTCGCCTAACTGAAGTTTGGATAACATTTAGTATGAGCTGAAAAATATTTTCAAGCAAATGACTAGATAAATCAATAAAATACCCTTAGGTGATTTGCAAATCAATAAAAAAAAACAATTATTTAAATAAATAGAATGTTTATAATTTTTTTTTCGTTTTTCACGATTAAATGTACAATAATGTTAAGTAAAACCTGATAACGCAAACTAAATAAAAATAATAGTATTTTGAGCTTTAACTAAACAAGCATTATCAACATTTCATTAATCAAACATTGTTTCTATCCCCTCCACTATGACTAAATGCCGAAAAAGCCTTTCCAAATCAATTTCTATAGTCGGACATAAATATAGCCAGAACGATACAATACACCCAGAAAAAAACTAAAGGTATCGTTGAAGGCCTCTCATCCATATGTCTAGGTGATTTTCGAATCATTATTAAAACTATTATTTAAAAAATTATATTGTTTATAGTATTTATAATTTGTTTGAAGAAACATTGAACAACAATTCAAACTGACTAACAACTACATATCTAATCTGGAATATTTTAGAATTGATACAAGCCGGGAGTTACGATTGGTGATCCCCCTACTTGATCTAAAGGTAGCACTCTTTATTTTTAAAAAATGGCACAAGTGCCGAAAGCGACCGGGAGACTGATGTTACCCAGCCGGAAGCCCGAATAAGAGTGCGTGCCTTCGCTTACACGCAACCGCTCTTATCTCCGCCAACCGAGAGGCGGTCCGGCCAGCGATTAGCCCGGTCCTCTTAGCCACTGGCCTCGCTGATGGAGGGGCGTAGCGGAGTTCCCGTCCATCCCCACTCTACGCAAAGTTGAATGCGCAGCTCAGCTTTGAATCTCGCGGCAAAATGTTGCGCGATGCGAAATTCGAATAAAATTTTGCGTTATGTAAAATAATACCTAATTCCAAGACGAAAATACAAAATATAAAATGAACAGAATGTCTATGTACTTCAAACTAATGCCGGTTTAACATAAAATTATAGATTCAAAATCCAAAAATACAAAAGTAAAAATATTAAAAGTAAAATACGAGAAAATACTGAAGTTAAGAAAATATCAGAAATACATAAATACGAGTGATGACTAACGAGTATGCAGGAGAAAAGTTGATAATATTTACAGAAAATAAAACGTATAAACGTATATAAAACTGATGCTATAAACTTAGATGAAAAAATAGAGATTGAAACACAGGAATGTCAGTAGGATGTACAGAAAATAGTAGAGAAAAGAGAAATAATAATTGCAAGACTATCACCAAAAATATATACACAGGCTTATTATTTCGGTGTCCTCTAACCTTGATTAATTTAACATTTAAAAAAAGGAGAAGCGGGAATTTTAATATTTCGTATCAAATACGACGTTAGGTTGGCGACCGCTGCTCGCTTTCCCGGCTAGAAGGAAGAGAGAGAGAGAGAGAAAAGAGAGAGTGAGATAGATGACGCGGTGTGAGTCATGCTCACAAGCCTGGCGTGTGACGGGGAACCCTTCCGTTGCAGAAGCACTAAGTGTGTGTTTATGATTCACTTCCTACCATGCTATTATAACTCATGGAGGGAAAGCAAGGTCGTCTGATTGCCACTCTAAAGAAATTTAAACCGGAAGGTTTTCCCAGCCTGAGTTTATGTTTTGTAAACACAGACAGGGAATCATTCCTGGAAATTTTTTTTCGAGAGGTTCTCAAACTATGGAACCATAACAGAATGGAAGTAAATTTTCCGAAATGTGAAAATTCCAATTTAAACATTGCTTTTACCCCCTTCACTCTGACTCGAAAATATTCTAAAATATTCCAGATCAGACATTTGGTTGTCAGTCAGTGTGAATTGTTGTTCACTGATTGTTTAAAAAAAATTATAAATATTATAGACTATATAACTGTTTAAATAATAATTTTTTCAATGATTCGAAAAGCACCTAGAGACGTGGATGAGAGGCCATCAAAGATACCTTCCGTTGTTTTCTAGGACAATTAGTTCGTTCTACTTATAGTTCCCAATTTTAAAATTCATTTTCAAGGGATTTTTCGAGTCATAGTGGAAGGGGTAAAAACAATGTTTAAATTGGAATTTTTACATTTCGGAAACATATATGGATGAGAGGCCTTCAACGATACCTTCAGTTGTTTTCTGTGTCTATTTTCTCGTTCTGGCTATATGTCCGAATATATAAATTGATTGGGAAAGACTTTTTTGACATTTAGTGAGAGTGGAGGGGATAGAAACAATGTTTGATTGATGAAGTGTTGACTATGCTTGTTTCGTTCAAGCTTAAAATAGTGTCATTTTCATTTAGTTGGCGTTATCAGGTTTTGCTTAACATTATTGTACATTAAATCGTAAAAAACGAAAAAATAATTTATAAACATTCTATTTGTTTAAATAATTCTTTTTTTCTGTTAATTTAAAAATTACCTAGGCGTATTTTATTGATGTATCTAGTCAGGTGCTTGAAAATATTTTTTAGCTCATACGTTTGTTTAAATTGCGTTCCCATTTATTTATAACAATAAAATTGTTTCAAAATCATTATTTTTGCATAATTCGAAAATCACCTAGAGATATTGCTGAGCTGAATTCAGATATGTTTTTATTTTTTTGATAGGACAATTACTTTTGTTTAAATGAATTCCCCAATTTGAAAATTTATATGTATAGCTAAATTCAGGGTCGTAAAATTTTTAACTGCACAGTTAAAACTTCAGTTACACGTGTAGCTGATTTTTTATTCAAAAGTAGTTGCAATTTTAACAACCGTAATTGTATGAAACTTCAACCACATGCGGTTGAAAATTCAACCAGATATTTCTAACAATTTCTAACTTCCTGGCGTGCATTTTCTTATATTGCATAGGTAGAGTGAAACTCCTTATTTTCGTTACTGTTCTTCTTTGCAGTGTGGTGAGAAAGACATAGATACGAAGATATTGTATATCTTAAGGATACTTTAGTAGGAGATAGAAGAGAACCTTGGAGGATAGGAGTTTTTTCACCATTGGTTTAAAAAAAATAATAATGAACTCGGCACAATCTATTAATGAAAAAAAAGTGGTCGAAACGTACAGCAAAATATGCCTCGGTATTCGTATTGACGCGGCTGACAAATTTTTGTAATCAAAATTTTTTATTTGACAATTATTACTCAAGATTTGACATAAAAACTTACTAAATTTTCTGATCGAAAATCGATGTTTCATAAAACACAAGTTGCGATTCTTCGGTGCGTTGCTTTGAGTCACTGCTTACGTATGGATTATACACTATAAAAGTCCCAAGCATTTTCATCATTAAACTTCGAATAAAAGCGAGGTTTGATTTATAAAACATAGATTTTGGATCGGAAAATTTAATAAGTTTTTATTGTTTGTCTTTTTTCTCATCGATCATCTCTCCCGAGTGGACAATATTTCTACGGAGTTTGAAGCGCTCAACAATTTATTGCATCTATGGCCTCAATTTTTTAAAATTTTAAATAAAATTTAAACTTATGCCAAATTATGCAATAAAATAAAATTTATCTTAACCGTAAAATTATAAAGTGTATAAAGTGCGACCGACTCAAATTGTCTTACTAATCAGTCCATTGAGTCTGTCTGGTATGAAAAGCATCAAGTTTTTTATGACTACAAAAAAAGAATTTTTTTATTATAAAAAGATTAAAAACGGAACACAAAATGGAATTTCTAGAACCTCATGCTAATAATAAAATCTTCTTCACAATTATGATACTTGGGTAAATGAAAAAGGGTATTTTTCGTAAAATCAGCGAAGACGCTATTTAGCTACATTCAGGATGACAATTATCACGGAGGACAATTGAAGGACAATCAGAAGTTCCTTAAAAATGCATCACGTATTTTGTGAATGGCCCTACAGATTCTTAATACAATTGAGCCGCCGCGGCCGGGTGCAAGAACTAGCCCGGCGCTCGAATATGCGTTAAAGTATTGTCCAAGCGTTAAAAAAAATTTCAGAATCGAAAAATCAATTTTTCGAAAATATGAAATTGTAGAAAATAAGGAAATAAAACTTTTTCCTACTAGAATTTCTCCCCTTAAATGTTTATTTTTAATAATTAAAGTGAAATATAGAATAAAAGTTTCTCTCTGATTTAATTGGGTTTTAAAACTTAAATCGTTCTAACTCGGATTAATATTATTGACATGAGTTTATAATTATAGGAATTATTCAAAATACAATAGCAATCCCTGAGAATTCATGGAAAAGTTATAACTCGCTTTTTGTTCAATAATATTTATTTTCAAAATGAATTAAGTCCATAATTTTGTATTCTTGATTTCGCCGGTAAAAGTTAAATGAAGTTTTTTTAGAAAATGTCAAATTGATACGTAAGAAATTTACTGAGATATTTATATTTGGAAAAATACTCGACGTCTGCCCACGCTGTTAGCTAATGCGTCGCGAGGACTATTGTGTCAGACAGGCGTCTGGAATTTGTAGGCCAAGTTTCTTCAAACGTTGCTCGGTGCTTTTCTGGATAGGTCCTTTGAAATAGTACCTAAGGGATCCAAGTCATACCGACTGTTTTCGTAATTTTACGAAGTGTTTTCCTAATCTTGTCCTAAACTTCGTAACTTTACATGATATTGGTAAATTTACGAAATTTTTATCGTAATCCTGAATTCAGTAACAGCCATATGGAAAAGTTTGCTACTTTTCTGTCTGAAATGTTTCGCAAATTTCCGAACGTTTTAACAGTGTTCGAGAACGCTGCCTGATAGAACAGTCCTCGCGACTTATTAGCTAACAGCGCGGACAGACGTCGAGCACTTTTTCCAAATATGTGGTCTGAGTAAATTTCTAACGAATCTATATCAGATTTTCAAAAAAAAAACTTTATTCAACATTTTCGAACAAAAAACTCACTGAAAGTTGTTTGAAACTCGACATTACCTAGATCTTTCTACCGGCGAAAACAAGAAAACAAAATCGTCGGCTTACCTCATTTTGAAATTAAATATTATTAAACAAGAAGCGATTTTGAACTTTTCCATGAACTCTTAGGCATCTCTATAGTATCTTGAATAAGTCCTATAAATATGAACTCATTTGAAGAATATTCAGTCGAGCGAGAACAGTTTAATTTTTTAAACTTAATTAAATAAGAGAGAAACTTTTACCCGACGATTCGCTTTTATTATTAAAAATAAAAGTTTGACGCAAACAAATTCAAATAGGAAAAATTTTGATTTCCCTATTTTCTACAATTTTACATTTTCAAAAAATGTATTTTTCGATCTTCAAAATTTTCTTTCTTTGTGACGATTGTACAATACTTTTTACGCCTGTTCGAGCGTCGGGCCAGTTCTTGCACCCGGCGGCTCATTTGTGGAAAATGTATATATTGCAGGCAAAGTATATAATCCAGAATTATATAGAGGGGCGTAA
>NC_046663.1:141048470-141058109 GCF_010883055.1 Belonocnema kinseyi
GGTATTGTCATAAATGCCGACTGAATAAGTGTAATTTGCCGACTGCAATGACTTATTGTGAAAAAACAAATATCTCGTCTGTGGATAGAGATTTTAGGCTGAAATATATCTTAAAAGAAGCTTCTCGATTCACCGGTTTCATCTTGAAATTTGAACAGCCAGTAAAATGTATTAATGACTGAATGAAAAGCGTAGGAATAATTACGATCTTAATGAGTTTCAATACTGAAAAACTCGTATATATAATATTATAATAATATATAATACAATAATACGTTTTCATGATTTAAGGAAGAAAAAATTGTTTATAAATGACAAAATATGTAAAACAACAAGTTTCACTATCAGTATTCTTCAAAATGTTGTAACTTATGCCGATAGATAAAAACTTTTCACAATTTAAATCAAGAACGAAATTTTTCAGACAAATGATGATTGTTGGAACAATTGAAAATTATTTGAAAATACAATTATATATTTTCATGATTTTGGGAACAGAAAATTGTTTAAGGAATGACTAAATATGGTAAAAAAGAAGTTCTACTCTTAGTCACATTTCATGAGTTTTCATGATCAATCACATCAATCACAAAAAGTCGAAGATTTACATTTTATTCAGGTTTTATCATTTTTTAAATTAGATATTTATTATTTTTTTACAATTAGAACTGTACTAATTAAAATAATCATTAAATTAAATTATAACAAATTTCCATTTGTCAAATACTTGTTACAGAATATTCATCAGATTTTTGGTAAAATTTGTGGAAATTACGGAGGAATTAAAAATTCGACGTAGTGAAAGTTGAGGGTAATTTCTCCTTTCTTTCACACATTTTCTGTCATTGAGAAGACATGTTTCTGTCTTTAGCTTAACTTTCTGCAATTTTTTCTTGCCGAGTAATAAGGCTTCAAAGATTTTTCCGACTGATCATAGTCATTCATAATTTTTATATCTTTTTTATTAAATCTGTATTTGCTTCAAATAGAACTGCTCACGTCAAAATGAATGTGCTGTAGGTCAGAATGAATGAACTGTTTTGCTTAAAATTTCATATTTTGTGGTTCCATTTCACTGTTTTTCATTCGAAAAATTAAAGTATTATTCACAGAAGCGGAAGAGCTTACTTTTCTAAGTGGGGATCGAATCATAGAATTATACACTGGAGTCCCGTAGAAAAAGTTCCCGTTATAAATGACAAGGTGGTCCAAGGGGGCGAGAGAGAGAGAGAGCGGAGCACCTCCTCAACGACGCGACGCAGGAGTGTACAAAAAAAGCGGACAGTATCCTCGGCGGCTAATCCAGTCGTCTGCGTCAGTCATGTTCAGTGTTCTTCTTCTTCCTTATTTTTTGCCGCTTCAGTTCGCTTTCAGTCTATCAGTATTTAGGTCATGTGTTGTGTAACCACGTATAATCAGGCACCACGAAAATGTCGAAGGAAATTAAGAGCAAGCTTTTATCTTTCGAAGAAACATAAAAGTTTTTGGACGGAGTGAAATCCGGTGCCTCAAAGTAGTTTATTTTGCAGAATTTATTTTTTGACCGAGAAATTTACAAATCTTTTGAAGAAAAATGTGTCCATGTTCGATTTTCACAGTTTTAAAATAATTATTTTAATTGTATCTTTTTCAATTATGATACCATTCTCTTTAAGCTGATATTTTTAATTTAAAGAATTTCAAAATGCAGACTTGATGTCATGAACAATTAAAAATTAAAAGCGTTTAAAGTGGAAATTTTTTAATAAAAAGCATTTATTTTCTACCATTTATTACTTATTAAAATATATAGCAGTTCTGAAAATACTTCAAAAATCATTTTAAATTGGAAACAATTAAAACAACTTCCAGATTTCTCAAGATTTGGAAATAAAAATTTAGAGCTTTTCAAGGTTCATTTATTCGTTCTTGAATTTAGAGCATTGAAAATGATAACGTGGATTTATATTTTTGAAGTAAATTTAAATCTTTGAAACCTATAATTTATAAAAGTTAAAAACTCGAAATTTACAGATTATCTCTATGGGAGATAATTATCTTCAAATAAATAATTATCTCTAAATAAATGGGTAATTAAATGAGTCCCTGAAAATTATCAATTCCACAAAACAGTAAATTTAATATCGTCGATCTAAATACATTTTCCGAGATTTCAATTTAAAAAGGCCGTCGATTAGCGAAATTTTCCCAAGATAAAAATAATAATTTTTTGTTATTTAAATCAAAAGCTATGAATTAATTAGCATTTTTCGAAAATAAAACCTTCAAAAATACCGAGTGACACATTTACAATAAAATGCCGAATTTTTGAAACAAGGAAATATATTGGTATAAAAATCCAAATTCACTTCTCATTCTTTACCATTTGTTGCCTAAAAATGTTTAAAAATTGACGATTTTATCTAAAATTACTGCAATTCCTTGTAAGTTGTTTGAGTTTATTAATGAAAATCCTAGTTTCGCCGACTTTCAAAAATTGCGGGGGATGTTGCACTGTCCTATACCCCCATCTCGCTACGCCCCTAATTATATAGAATCCCTAGGCATTATATGCTGCCTGGAAGAGACTAAACAAAGTGTGTAATAAACATTCACCTTTTAAAAAATTGCAAAGTCATTGTAAGTAATGCCAGACCTAGCTCAGACAACGAATAGATACTATTTCAATAACAATTTATTTTAATTCAAATTTAAATTCGCAATTTCATTTAAATTAGTTTCAAATTGGTACACTCAGAAAAGGAATTCTCTTCATCCAAGGAAACTTTTTCTGTGTATAGATGAACATTTTGTTGAATCAAATTATTTTTTGTTTATTCAACAAAATATTTAATTGGTTGAACCATATTTTTTGGTTAAGGGATGGAGGACGAGGTGCAGGTAGGAAAAGAATAGAATGTGCAAATAAAGTACTGGGCCAAGTATGTGGTATAGGGAAGAGAGGGTTCAAAGACGAGTGGTGAATGAGGGTCTGGTTGTTTGACGTTGGTTTGGACGGTGTTGTGTTACAGAGTGAAGGTCTGGGGATAGAAGAAACATAGGAAAGTGGAGGACATGCATGAGCGATTTCTGAGATTGGTAATGGGGGTTACCTGGTGCTGTCGTGATTATATGTTAAGGGAAGAATTAGGAAGGGAAAAATGGTAACTACACAAATGAATAGAGCCTGGAAGTTTCAAGAAAAGCTGAACAGGGGAGAGGGGAGTACAATATCATAAGTACACTGCAACAAATTTCTTGGGGAATTTCCCCCAAAATTGTGTTGACTAATTTCCACACGTTTTAGGGAATTTTTTCCAAAGTTGAACAGGGAAAATTCCTTAAACATCCGTGTAAAAATAACTAAACTTTCAGGAATTTTCCCGAACTCTGGATAGGAAAAATTCCCAAAAATTGGTGGAACAATCCCTAAAAGTTTGAGAAAATACTCATTATTTAAGGAAATCTCCATAAACTTTGTTGAAATATTTAAAAGTGCCTAAATTTACTCTAGATTTAATGGGGAACATATCCTACACTTAAAAATGCATAAATTTATGTAACTAAAATTCCCCAAAATTTATGGAATATTAATTTTTTAAAAACAACTTTAGCTGGACCGCAGCAATGGAAGAGCCCAGAATGGAAGAAATCACCATGTTGCTCACGGTAGTCTCTGCTCCAAGCAAATGCACTTCATTGAGTGTGGACTGCTCTTTTAAACGCTCGACGCGGCATGTCTGTTGCGAGAGAGGTGGCACGTCGCGCCCTTGCGGATTTTCTCCCAAGCTGCCAGCCGAAAACCGCAAGACTAAAACGAAGGTGGTAGCGAAATCTAAACTGTACCATGCTGAATCGTTTACTACTAGTATATAACTGTTCACTGATTAATCAAAAACTTTTTCTCTTTCCAATTTCAACTACCTGAAGGATTAGACTTTATTTACATATAGCAAACCTTTCAGATCAATTAAAAAATAAGCATCTATACAAATTTAGAGTCTTATGACTTCCGGCGAGCACCTTTCACCTTTATCTATATGTATCTTTTCCAATATGGATTTTCTTAAAATTCCATATAAAGGTATTTATACATTTTTCTAGAAATTTGCAATTTTCTAAAAAAACACTACAAAAGATAATATTACGTCTTTTTGTAGATTTTGATAGTTTTTTTTATAAAAAGTGGATTTTTATACAAAATTATTCAATTAATAGTTATTGTTAAGAACGCGTTAAGATTGACATTTCTATCTTGTTTGGTATGAGCTGTATACATTGATAGAATTATGTAACGACTCGACTCGCTAAGGTCAGTAAGCCAGAGACCGGGCACCGAATTACATCTCTGTAGCGTGTAACTTACAACGCGTTACTTGTAATTAAAATTAAACTTTTTTCTAAAACTAAAGTTAGTCTCATTGACGGGGCGCTTTACATAAAACTGTTCAGTATTAAACACTGCAATATCATGCACCAATAAATACTATTATTCAATGTTCGAATTGAGTGGCATCAGTGAAATTATACCTCATCACATTTCCCATAGTTAATTTTATAGTAAACCTTTATTTCCAGAAATAATTGAGACTAATGAACAGTTGTTTATTGAAAATGTTTGAGATGACTTTAAGAATAACATATCTTTTCTCCAAAAAACTGTAAAATTATTCAAAATATTGTGCTAGTTTATTGAACTTTTTAGGGGCAAATATCATCCTGACCATACACAGACACTCAAGCATTTTTAGAAAATTTACCTGATCTAGGCGGCAAATTAAACACTAGTTTTGGAACGATTTCCTAAATTTAGTGGGAATCACTAAATTCCCCAAATTGTAGGAAATATTCCAAAAGTTTCGTATAAGGTACCCTGAGTTTAAGGAAATTTCCCCAAGAATTGTAGTTATTGTCTAATTTCCTAAATTTTAGGAAATTTTACCCGATTTTTTTGTGAGTAATAAGAACTTTGAGAAAAATTTCCCCAAATCTCGGGGAAAGTGATTTTTCCCAACGAAAATGTGGATTCTTTTCCACTAAATAGTGGGGAAAATTCCCGAAATTTTTTACAGTGTATGCTTGGACGAAGTTCGGGAGAAGGACGCAAAAGGAAATTCGGAAAATTCGAAATGGGAGGAAGAAAGGAAAAAAATTAGGAGGGTTTGTGATATACAATAAGGGGTAATGGAGTGGCAGGACATAGAACTACAGCTATTAGTAATACAAGGAGGAGAGAGATGGAAAAAGCTTATGGATTCAACCCACAATAGATGGTATATAATGGTCAAAGGGCTGGCGGAACAAGAATATATGCAAAAAATAAAACAGGAAGACAAATGGAGTATAGTGATATGGTTTTGAATGGACGAAGGAGTGAAAACTTGTAAATATTGGATGGATGAAGAGGAGAATCTATGTAGAGTGTGTCAATAAGAATTGGAGTCATGGGCATATTAGTATTTTAGAGAGGTGCACAGGATTTTAGATTGTAATAGACAGCGAGCGATGTGGATGAAGAAATTGGAAGAAGTAAGGTAAAGCAAACGAATAGGTTAGAACCAAACGGGTGATCCTGAAAAAGGAAATTAAAAAGCAAAAAATTTCAAAATCGTCCATATAATTGTTTGCTGTAAAGTTTTGTTGATTTAAACAAATCGTTTTCTGAGTAGTAAATGTAATTAATTTCGAAGTTCTTATACAAATTTGTTGACGGCCAACAGAACAGGTTCAACTACCCGCTGGATACCTGTATAATGTTCCCCATTACGCGGCTTCCCATCACACAGTCAAACTTCTGTCACCGAGCCCTGTTAGCGGAAGTCCTTTGCAACTAATGACCCGAAGAGTGAAAAACATGCAAACACTATTTATAAATCTTTCGCCCCTGAAATACTATAGTAAATATTATGCAATTTGATTATAAAAGGTAATTTAAAAATAGAATGTAAAATTCTTTATATGACTAAAATTTTTTAACATTATAACAATTTGGTTATGAGAAAATAAATATTCTTTACACCACTGATACCTGTGCGGAAACCAGTGCACTTACCCTATTTTTAATAATTTTGAATTCACTGTCATATAACATTTTTAAATATTCAAGCATTTAAAAACTAATCTAACTTAAATTTTAAGTACTGGTAATAACGAGTGATATTAATGCACCTGTAAATGAACATTTATTTATGAAAATCCTTTTTATTCTGTCTTTATTACGTTAAAATAGTGTTTTAGTTAACTTTACGATCGCTGAAGTGAGTCCGAGCCCTGAACTTTTAAATATTAAAAATAAAAATAAAGATATACTACGGAAAGTTAAAAATTAAGTTAATTCGGACTTATTTTAGAACGAAAAAATGTTTAATCACCAAGAATTGTAATATTAAAACTTTTTTACACTTGAACGCTTTCAAATATTACGCGCTGCTATTATATACTACTATTATAGTTTAAATATTACTGGCGTAATATTTAGAAATGTGTTTAATTCCCAGTCTTTTTTTATAAATGATGCAAATTCAAAACTTGAATATTCAGTATCATTGTCCGTTACCAAAATTTTCGGTAGTGTTAACACGCTTGCCGCTGGGTTTTCTCTTTCACTGGCGCATTCATTACAAGCTTTAGCTACCTGTTTTCTTTCTGCATCAATACTTAGCCGTTTTTATGTGATTTGAATTTAACAAACAAATTGAACCTTTAAAGGCTTTGATTATCAAAAAGTTTTAGTATCACAATTTTTGGTGAATATAAATTTTTTCAGTTTGAAATGAAGTTCGAATTCTTCAAGTTTCAAAGTTCTGGAGTAGAATTTTTTTTTCATTTTAATGTTTCCCATTTAAAATTATTATTTAATTTCAAAGTTTCTTTAGTATAATTCAATTCATTGATTTTATAAAAATTCGCATAATTAGCTTGAAGTTTAAATTATAATTTCATTCTCTAATAACAATTTTAAATTCTAGAATTTCAGAAGCTTCAACTTTGACAGATTCAATTTAGTTTTTAATAATAGATTGTCAAATCTTGATCGCTTTGAATGTATAATTGTTCAAGTTCAAAAGTTTGCAATTTTTAATAATTTAATTTTAAACGCCTTTAAGAATGAATCATTTTTCATGATCTAATATTAAAATATTAAAATTTAAGTTTTTGACATTGTCCTATTTTCTCAAGTTTTTATCTAAAATCATTCCATTTCGTGATTGAACGATTGAACATTTTTTGAGAGCAGACTTTTTCTAACAGAATTTTTAAAAATAGTTATCAAAACTATTTTTAAAGATAAGTTAAGATAATTTGAAACCCTAAAATGGACTCGTGTGACTAGGGATGTTGGGGATCTACAAGTATGTTGTAAAATACATTT
Organism: Belonocnema kinseyi; assembly: GCF_010883055.1. Classification (NCBI taxonomy): domain Eukaryota; kingdom Metazoa; phylum Arthropoda; class Insecta; order Hymenoptera; family Cynipidae; genus Belonocnema; species Belonocnema kinseyi. The sequence goes on from NC_046663.1 coordinate 141,055,822, forward strand.
TGTCTTTTATCTGTGTAATAACCTATGAGAACCATTTGCCCAAATCACATTCAGAAAAAATGCAACCTCTTCTGTACATATTTGGCAGATTATACCAATCAACTTAAGACTAACTTCACGATAAGGGAATTGTTTTGGCGGTTTGAAAACTTGAGAACTCACAGCGTTGAATCGATTAAAGAATCAAGTGGCCGATCTACCTGAATAAGGTTGAACTTGTATGGACTTCACTAAGGTAAGTGTCCAAAATATACCACACGAGTGCTTTTTCGGGTTTTAAAGTTATTTCAACTTATCTTGAAAAATAGTTTTAATAACTATTTGAAAAAAAATATTTTAAGAAAAGTCTGCTTTCAAATAATTTGCAATCGTTCTGAAAATCTAGATTGTCTATAGTTAGGGGAGGTCAGAGAAGAGAGGTTGATAGCCGTCACCGACCTATAAGCAAGGTCCTAATTATTTCATTAAATTTACATTATTGGCAAAGTTGTCGTTTTTAATTAATAAATCACGGTCCTAGTTCAAACTCTAGTTTGTGTACTGAAATTCTAATTATTCTTGCATCATATATTAAGAACAACAATTAAAAGTACATTAAAAACATGTATTTACATGTATCATATATTTTATAAGCTCCCAAGTGTTTATTTAAAAAACAGTCTGTCATGGATTGCGTGACGAATCAAAAATCATTATCACTGATCAGTATGATTAAATACACAAGGTTAAATTGAGGCCTGACTTCTGAGAAAGTTACAATGATACTGTCTCGCTTTAGTTTACGATTCAGGTATTGAATGGAGTTGACAACTGAAACCTTATCGTTTACTCCCTGTGGAAGTAAATTAATGAAATTCGCAGCATCCGATAAATAATGAATCGGACAGGACCTAATTCCATCACAAGTGTAACATGAATATGATGCATTTTTATTGAGAAATCTATAATTTAATATCAATTGGTATTTTGAAGCAATGGTTCTACAAACGTTGACTCGATAAATTGATGAGTGCGAATTTTTTTTCCTTCTCGATGTTTACTTTCGAATTTCATGCAATTAATTTGCCACAATGGACTAACTTGACGCATTACAGACGGGTAATGCACTAGGAAATGGTGTTTAGATTATTATTTTCACCAGATACCAAATATATTTAAAAACTATTCTACCCGAATTTTTCGATTAGCCCAAAATTTTGAAAATTATAGCATTTTCAAAATTTTCAATTTATTTTCAACTTATAAAAAATTTTGTCAAAGTTTCTTATAGATGGGTCAAAGACTTGGAAATTATCCAAACAAAATGTTTAATTTTCAAAAAATAGAAAAAATTATTTTTTTTATACATCCAAAATTTTTATTCAAAATTGTCAGTAGATGCCAAATACATTACAAACTATTCTAGCCGAATTTTTCGATTAGCACACAATTTAAAAAGCTAGATATTTTTCAACATTTTAGACTATTTTTTTTCATGTTACAGAAAATGTTGTCAATGTCTGCGATACTTGACAAAAATACTTGCAAATTATCCAAATGACATTTTTAATTTGAATGAAAATTAAGAACGTTAGTGTAATGTAATCGTCCAAATTTTCTATCTCTGGTTTTTAACGGATCTTCACGTTTCGGCGCGCACAGAATCCGAAAATCATACAATTTTGTTGTTGTCTATCTGTACTTCTCTCTGGGTGTCTGTATGTATGTTTACCTGAATGTTGTAGCCACGCTAACTTTTGAACAATTTGTGCAATCGAGTCCGCATTTGATACACTTCTGAAGGTCCCAAAAATAAAGGCTAAGTTCGTTAATAAAATATTTCGAATCAGAATAAAAAAATTGAGTGCATCTTCAAAATCTCGAAATTTTTGTTGTTAAAATTTTATAAATTTTTGTCAAAGTTTCTTATAGGTGGCTAAAAGACTTAAAAATTATCCAAATAACATTTTTAATTTTGATGAAAATAAGAAAAGTTATATACTTTTCAAAAATTTGAAAATCTTCAAAAAATGGACAAAATTATTTTTTTCATAGATCCAAAAATTTTCACTAGATAACAAATATATTTTAAAACTATTTCAGCCGAATATTTCGATAAGCCCACATTTTTTAAAATTAGAGCCCGTATAATCTAACAGTAGAGCGCGAACCGCGATTATGGCAATGAGAATGTAATCCTCAAGGCCGTAGGTGCTTTGAAAACCTTTTTTAATGTCAAATTAAAAAAAAAAGGTTCAGCTTTACTTTATGATTGTAGTTTATGAGGGGTTTGAATTACAGTATTTGAT
>NC_046663.1:141058209-141064684 GCF_010883055.1 Belonocnema kinseyi
TTGTGAGACGTGGTTATGGCTGAAATTTTACCGCGATTTCGCTGGAAGCGGGTGCAATTTTTCAGATTAGCACCTGCTCCCGGCGAAATCCTGCGGTTGTCCGCAGGATTGGACTAAACAACCACAACAGGGTCCTATTAGGTTCAGGAAAAACAAAATGTGAACATTATTTTGCAATATCTGAATAAACAGTGCCAAAACAAGGTACACACCAAAAGATATTGTAATAGGAATTTGATATAATAGTTTTTAACATAAAATGTAGAAAATTTCGCATTTTGGTCTGTGCACAAATGTGAAGAATAATGCAAAGACCGAGCGCGGGGCTTTGTGGGTTATAAATTCGACTTTGTGCTAGAAAAATGGATAATTTCGAAATCTTACCAGCACAGTTTAAATTTAGCATTTTACGTAAATTTACAGAAAAAATGATTATAAACGACTTTTGCAAAAATCTGAGGATCACGATTTTTCTAACATATTTCTGCACCGTAGCACCTCAAGATATTAATCGAATTATTTGAAACTTTACAAAAGTTATAAAATATCGAAATTGAACCTGTAGAGTGCCAGGCAGTTTTTCATTTTATTTTCAACCCACCCTTATCTTAAATCTGACCTAAGTTTTTATAATCTGTGTGTAATATTATAAAATAATAAGTTTTCCGTTGGCTGGGATATCGTTGCCAGCTTCTTTTGTATTTCCTTTAGGACTCTCCAGAAGATTATGGCTTTTTAAATATTTTTTTACGTAGTTGTGACAGAAGTACAGACTTCCAGCTGACGGAACAGAGATTCTATTTTTACTTTGGTATGGAAAATAATATGTACTGGCTATTTCTGCTGGAAAGAGAACCTCAATCTCCTGAGAAATAGCTATGAAGACATCCGTCCGTATTCTAAACAAAACAAAAAGAATATATTTAGATTCATGTTTTGTTCAATTGTGATAAAGGGTACATAATATTCCACTTACAGGAAATTGGCCAATTTCTGCCCAACAGGAACAGACTTTAAGGGATCGTCTTTAAATTTTTTGATGATGGTTCATGTTAGAATGCCTCTCATTTTCTTGTTCAAATTATTATTTATTTTAAAGTGATTTATGACCAATTTGCCATCACTATCGTTCTTTATAAAGGCCTATTCTCCAGAAGAGCACGTGTTTTCAATATATTTAATTCCTTGTAATTGTACCATCAGATACACCTTACAGAGATGTCTTCTATTCCCCAAAAGTGTTCGTATTTTGAGCTTATTTAATTCCTTCTAATAAGTTCACGAAATAGGATTTGCACTTTACTGTTCCCTTTGGTGGATTTTTAGACGGAGAAAAATCACGTACTCATAGGAACACAAATTCTTAATTTTTCTGAATTCAACGCTTATTACTGGGGAGCTTTCTGCGTGTATTGTGCCTTATTCGCTTCAGATGTTGGTGGCTTCTTCTTGTCTCAAATAAGAGAGTTTTCCTGAAAATATATAAAATATACTAAGTATTCAGTACTAACTCAAACAGCTACGGATGCCCTGCACTTTTTTACCGAACGTCGCGACGCTATTGCACATATTTGCAACTATTCCCGGGACATGAGCGATAGCAGAATGTACTTTCTCTGTTCTTAAAAGTTTGAAGACTTATTTGAGAGTCAACATGTCTGAATATCGACTCAATGGTCTAGCGTTGGGAAACGTTGACAAAGAATTAGAAATAATCATAGGCCAACATGGGAGGAGCTTGTATAAAACAAAGATATAGAGAGCGCAAGGAGAATGTTCCGGGATATCTCTGTTAGGTGTGCGATCGAAGTGTGTGGTACCTCGGTCGTAAGGAGAATGTCTGGTGATGCGTTGTCGAATGATGAAATTCAGGCTGCCCAAAATGAAGAGAAAGAAGCTTACAGGAAAACTTTGAACATCACAGGTCTTAGCGATGAGGAAAGGAATAGACGTATAAATGATTACAGACACAAAAAGAGAATACTCAAACGATGAATTAAGGAAAGTAAATATAAAATTTAAGCAGAAGAAGAGAAGACAATTCAAAACGACTTTGAAGGATGCAAGAAACTGGTTTATAAAAAAATTAAGGGAAATAAATGTACAGAATTTGTCAACATGAGGAATAGTAATGGGGAAATGCTATATGATGCAGACGGAATACTAGACGCTCTCAGAGACTATTTTAGGAGACAATTTGGAGATGAAGATATATAACTAGGAACTCGAAAAATGGTAAGACTGCCGGGGTAGACAGTATTAACGCTAAAATGCTGAAACACGGTGGCCAGTACATACCACATAGACTGTGCGAATTGATAAATTTATGTTTCGAGATGGGAGACGTCTCAGACGATTGGAAAAAGGCGATTATCGTACCAATATACAGAAGAAAGAGGAAGGTCGTGTGCGGATCAAATATTTAGCTTAAGGCAAATCACATAAAAAAGTTGGACAGTAGAAAAAAAAGTTTTCTGTGCATTTGTTGATCTAGAAAAAGCTTTTTACAAGGTAGATAGAAGTACTCTTTGGGAAGTCCTAAAATAGTATGGAGTCGATGGATGGCTTCTACAAGCTATAAAAACAATATATACGGATAGCAAAGCGAGGGAGAGGGTAAATGGGAATTTGAGTGACTGTTTCGATATTATTCAATGAGGTAGACAAGGATCCGTGATGTTTTCATGGTTATTTATATTATTTATGGACAAGTGTTTAAGAATGGCTCTTTTCGACGAAAAGGGTGTGTATCTCGAAATAGTAAGAGTATGTGAGTTAGCGTTCGCAGATGATAAGGGTGTTATGTCAGAGTCAATCGAAGACTTGCAAAGAGTGTTGAATAAACTGAATGCAAGCATGAAGAGTATGGGCCTCAAAATTAACGCAAATTAAACAACAACTATAGTGTTCGAAGGACAGAGTGAGAAAACACTATGCAATATTTTATTAAATGATGAGACATTTGAACAAGTTGATAAGTTCGTATACCTTCGTAGCTTATTTACTAGGGAAGGGAAGATAGATGAGGAATTAGATAGATGCATAAACGAAGGTAAAAAGGTTATTGTTGGGCAGGGCCCCTTATCAGAAGTAAAAATATGTCAAATAATGCTAAAATGGCCATACATAATTCTAAATTTGTACCGACTGCACTATACGGTAGCCAGTCCTAGACTTATCAAGAAAAAGATAAGAGTAAAATTAACCCCATTGATATGAGATTCATGCGCATAATATGCGGGAAAACTCTGATGGAAATAGTAAGTAATGAGATAATTCTAAAAGAATGTGGCGCAGAATAGACGCTCATAGACACATGGGAAAGAAATCGGTTGAGATGGTTCGGACGTGGGGCGGAGCAGTGTTGCGGAACGAACGTATTATTCACACAAATAATACGATAATTCTGGATCAATCAAAAAATTCTCTATCGCTTCCTTACATTACTCCTTTCCCCACCGAGTGAGTCACGCCTACCGAAAGGGAAATGGCTTAATGGTATAATAATAATAAAATTGAAGAGATAGCTGATCTTTTCTGTTAATCTAAACCTCGTTATTTTTTATTAATTTTTTTAAAGACGTCTTCTTTTTTAAAATCCAAATAGAAGTACTTTCTAGAGCCCAGCTAGGTTTTAGATGGAATTTTTATATTAATGTGATGTCAGATTCTGGCTAGCGACATTAGTGGGTCTGCATAGAACTGCATGATGGATTTTTCTATGTAGTAGGTATAGATAGCGCCAAAAGAACACCAATATAATTCGGCATGAACAGACAGCCACGACGAATTTTCGGCACCAGCTGACAAGCCGCGAACATTTTCTTTGAGTATTTTGTTTTAAGTAGGTTTGACTTATATGTGCTGCTTCTAGCTCTGATCTAGAGAAACTGTACTTTAGCAGCTGAGCAGGGTGGCTATATAAAAACACCAAAGGTGCTTGCTTTGGTGAGAAGATTTATGGGTTTACAAGAAACGCCTATCATATTGAAGAAAATTCCGAAATAGTGGGAAATGTAGACACTTTTTGAATTTTGAGAATTGCTATTGGAAGTGCCATTCTGACCAATTAGAAGCTTTACCACACCTGCATCTTTTTCATGGGAACCATCGTCAGAGTTTACTCTGAAATGATAAAATCTCAAAATATGAGTAAAAGTGTTAGACAACAACAACCACAGCCAAGTAATTCTTTAAAGAGGTTATACACACTGCAAATACATGGCAATGTATATTACGGTCGGCTCGCATAATGCAATACAAGTATCATGATCATCATTATCAGAGTGACCGTATAGATTGCAGTCTAGCTCAAATGTGCACAACACGTACCTAGGGAGACCGAATAACTATCTCGGAACAAAATTCGAGTCGTGCTAACCATAAATATTTAGACACACAACTGTGACGGAGTTTACATACAAAAGATACTATCCTGAGTATTTTGACACCAACGAGGCGATAGAGATTGTCTGTAGAATATCTCAGCTGCAGAGTTCCGCCACCCTCTCTATTGACCCGTATTAAACTTCTATCCAGAATAACAATCTTTTTTAATTAATGCGGTGTAGTTAATGCAGTCCATGGAAAAATCCTAAAAATAATTGAGGAATCTGCTTCATTTATATTATTTAAACAAATTTAAGTGTATTTTATTTATTTATTCTAAACATTAATTGCAAGTAGTCATATTCAGTGTCAAACATAATTTTTTCTCATTTATAAGTATATAAATTAGATTAAAATGCATGTGTAGTATATATTCCTCCACCATGCATTTATTTCTCAAGATGGCGGAGATAGAAAGGTATGCATGAGGGCTCATTTTAAAGCTGGGTCTCTTTTCCACAAAATAACGTATGCGTCTTTATAAAAATCAAGATGGCGGAATCAATATGGCAGCCAAATCTATAAATGAACCAAATTTTCAACCCGTTCCAGTGGTCTTTAACTAATTTCATTCAAAGTTCGGCCACTTATTCGCCATCTTGGGTGCACCATTTTGTGATATAGAATCTTTCACATCAGATTTGAAATGAGTGATATTTCAAATCCATGCCAATCTATTTTCAAACATATATGGTATTCGTGAAAGCATTTGCATCGAGTTCTGGGCAAAGTCCACCGTATTGGATCTGCCACTTTGCAATTTAAAATTTATTTTACTAGATTATTGATCCCTACTTCCGGTAGCTACCTTTGCAATGTTTTAAATACGACTGTCTGTGCTGAAAGACACTTTGTTTGAAGTTTCTTGTGATTTATAATTTTTCAAATATATTTGGCCGCCATATTGATGCCGCCATCCTGCTTTTTTGTAAAGGCGTAAACGTTATTTTGTAGAAGAGAGCCAGCCGCAAAAGGAGCACACATACATACTTTTCTATAGCTTCAAAGTTTGTTGATTGCACTAATTTGGTTCATTTCCTGACATTTCTGAGATCTTGGTTGCCATATTGATGCCCCCATCTTGATTTCTGTAAAGGCGCATACGCCATTTTGTAGGAAAGAGACCCAGCCTCTAAATGAGCCCTCATGCACATTTTTCCATTGCTTCAAAGTTTTGTGACTACAGTAATTTGGTTCATTTCCTGAAATTTTGACTGCCACATTGATTGCGCCATCTTGGTTTTTGTAAAGGCGCATCCGGTTACAAAAATAAATAGGCAGTCGCGAACAATTGTCCAGGGGTGGTCCCGAAGGAATTAACCCCCAAGCGGAGGTGTGAAAAGCGTGCCGAAAGCTGAATGGCACCTGGGTGAGGTGTCTAGAACGGTGACTCTCGGATACCGGGCGACCTCTCAGAGTACGCAGCCTTATCCTTGCATGCGGGACTCTACCAGGATGAACAAACTCCTTTCCCTAGCTTCTCGTGGGAACAACAATGACAACACCAAACATAGTTGTTGTAAGTGCGGTTCAAAACAACAGAACGCGCAGGGCTCCCGACAATGGGTCGGCCAACAATACCGACCGATCTAGTGCTGGGGGACCCAATGAAAATGGATTCAATGCGATGGATCGGCGGTATCTCGTGACCTTTGGGTGGACGGAGCGACTGAATCACGACTTGCTAGACTGATACGATGCGAGTGTGGCCCGTGAACGGGGTTACATGGCACGGCTGCATGCTCTGTGGTGCGAGAAACACCCGGAGCTATCGCACTTTTCGCAGGAACGTCTGCGAAACCATGCTGAACTACTCCGTAAAAGGGGCTATGTAAGCGGAACGCCTTCTCTACCACAGCTAGAGCAAGCCGGCAACAAAGAAAGAGAGGCGACACTAAGACCAACCGCGGGCAGGCATCCAATAGATGAAGAGCAATGCTTTATGACCCGGCGAAACATCAACACCAAGGTTTCTCTCAAGCCTAAAGATCTAGCTGAAATGGATGACGAGCTTCGTGGACATTTTTCCGATGAATCCGACCTCTGGGCTATCAATTATTGTGTGTATAATGCAGCGAGAGCTTTG
>NC_046663.1:141064784-141066390 GCF_010883055.1 Belonocnema kinseyi
GAGAAGTCTACGAAGTTCAGCATAGACTGGACGAAGACTCAGAAAATATAAATAGCTTCAAGGAGTTATGTGTTGCCCTCATAACACCTGATAAGGAATGCCTACCCATCACTACCGAGGAGGTGAAAAAAGTATTAAGTGGGATGAAGAACTATTCCGCACCGGGACCAGATTGTATCAAAACCTTCGGGTGGAAGAAGTTTTCTTCAACCCATCAGCATTTGGCCCGTATTTTCACCTCATATTTGAAGTCGGAAGAGCCGATTTCAGAGTGGTTAGTGGAAGGGCGCACAATACTCCTGCCGAAAAGAGGCAACTTAGCTGACCCGAAGAACTACAGGCCAATAACTTGACTGAACACGCTTTATAAGATATTCACAGCTATCCTAAATTATAGGATTGTTCGGGGAATTGAACCTGTGTGGCAAGAAATGTATGAACAACGAGGCTCAAAGAAAGGCGTAGCCGGATGTCGGGAGAACCTGCTCATCGATAGATGTGTCTGCAAAAATGCAGCATTTTACCAGCGTGACCTATCGATGGCCTGGATTAATTATTGGAAAGCTTTAGATTCTACATCCTATAGACTTATCATCTGTCTTTTGGAAATCTTAAAGGTTCATCCGCAAATAGTTGGGTGCATAGAGAGATTGATGCCGCTTTGGGAAACCAGATTTACTATCTCATCTGACAAAAATCGTGTGACAACTAACAAGGTCACGTTTCAGAGAGGTGTCTTTCAGGGCGACACCATGAGCCCACTCCTCTTTTGCCTTACATTATTGCCACTATCTCTAGCACTGCGCCATTCCGACGGGTACTTGTGCGGCAAACCTGCAGATCGAAAGTACAAGGTCACTCATGTATTTAACATGGACGATCTTAAGATCTATGCTAAAAACAGAGAGCAACTGCCCGGATTGAAGTCTGGTACAGAAGGTTTCATTTTTGCATGCCAAAACGGTGTCATTTCCACCTTAACATACCGCCGCCACATTTTGAGCCAAGACATTTCCGATGATAGCTGCAGGGCGTGCCATGCACACCCCGAGCATTTAGCTCACATACTATCAAGTTGTCCAACACACGCGGGAACGACCTACATTCAAAAGCACAATGCGGCACTATGAGTACTTTATTACCATCTCTGTCACTCCTACGGCATTCACCTTAATATCGCTCCTCTAAATGCTCCTAGGGAAATTGAGTCAATTGTCGAGAACGGAAAGAGCCGCATATACTGGAACTTTATATTCTCGACAATTGTTTCTGTTGCTCACTCGAGGCCTGACATGGTTCTTCTTGACTTCGAGAAGCGAACCATGTTCGTTATCGAATTTCCGGCACCAGCTGACAAAAACATCATAGCCAAGCAGAATGAAAAGAAAGAGCTCCGAAGCGTCCAAAAACGTAACAATGGGTCGGAAAGGTTATGGCCTCCGTATTTTGGGATGCACATGGCATAATATTCGTGGACTATCTTGAAAAAGGTAAAACTATAACCGGAGCATACTGTTCATCATTATTGGACCGATTGAAAATCGAAATCGCCGAAAAACGACCGCATTTGAAGAAGAAGAAACCGCTTTATCATCACGACAATGCG
>NC_046663.1:141066490-141083997 GCF_010883055.1 Belonocnema kinseyi
CGATAACTCGAATCACCAAGGGAAGCAAAAAACTTCGAGTGATCGAAAATTCGATTTATCGAAGAATTATGTATATCTTTGCGAAAATATGTTTTTCTGAAACGTACACTAAGTACACTTATTGAAAAATTAGAAAAGAGTAGAATGTAGGCAAAACACTAGAAGGATCAGAATTTCTAACTAATAAACGAGTGCATGTTTGATATTAAAATTTTTCCTCGTTAGAAAAAGTCGTTGATCCTGAAATCCGCCGAATGTAAAAAATGTAGTAATATGGATCAAAAGTTACTATTGCACGAATTCTGGCTAATTCAGACTTCATATGCAGACTATTTCTTCATAAAATCGGCCATTTTGGTTTTTTTGGTTTTTTGATTGAAATATTATCCATATAACTTTCAATCACGTTAAGTGCAGCAAACATCTCATCTATAGTTTCGGGTTGATCTCGAATATATTTCCATAATATTTCTAGACCATCCATGGCCTGGGAAAGATCAGTTGGCGATGATTCTTCGTCGTCATCACTATATGCTTCTTCTTCACTAAAGTCAACAGTCTCGTCTTGGAACGTTGTAGTATTGAGGATGTCAATATCAGTCGAATAAGATGTGGTAATAACATTAGAGTCCACGTTGACGAAGTTTCGGAATTCAATCGCACTCATTACAGGAAAAAGTTTCTGATATCGAGATCACTCTGGTGGACTTTCTTTCACAACTTTTTCTTCCACCACCTGTTTTCCAATTTATGTGAAGAAAAAAGAATGTAGTAAATGGTTAGAGTCTAGATTATAAGAACATCGCATGTGTTCATTGTTACCGATAAATAATATCAAAACAAATTTTTTTTACCATATGTGAAACCTGCTTGCGGAAACAGTTAGCAGTTGTTGATTGGGTGACTGCTCCTCAAGCCTTATGTAGCATTTCAATGGCATCCAGAAATTTGACGTCGTTCATCTCTTTTCCAGATTCCAAGTTTCGCAAATTTCTTCGCATTACACTTCTCCGATAATAATGTTTTACGTTCTTAATGATTCCCTGGTCAATTGGCTGTAGTTTGGATGTCATATTTGGCGGCAGAAAAACCACTTGAATTGCTTTCAGTTCCTCTTTCTCTTTTGATCGGAAATTTTTTTATCCAAGTTGAAAATCCAAGATTAATAGACCGCTGACGTCACCCATGCTTTTTTATTGTTCGCATATGTAACTGTTAGTGATTCCACCTTCTTTGTCTTGGAACATCTTGGTTTCTGCGATTTTACAATCACGGCTAGTTTCAATGTTTCTGCTTAAGTCATATTAGCCCCTGCTATGACTGTAACGCGCTTTTAATCTTCTTTCCTCAATGAGATGTATCCCGTTTAAATGTCAAGGTTCTATCTGATGAGTATCTAAAAAAAAGACGAAATTCATCCGCGTTGAAAGTGTCTTCCGGACCATGCTCTTCTAGTAGACTCAGCAGTACATTCGTTTTGCAGTCTTCACAATTAGTTCAGATAAAGCTGCACTCTCACACAATATGATTTTCTCTACAACACCGTTCCTGTATTTGAATTTTTCTAGCTCACCAGTGCTAGCTTGAAATTTCAGTCTAAACTCCGCAGCTTTTTCTTGGATTAATGGCCCTGACACTGGTAAATTATAATCTTTCACTCGGTTCATCCACTCTATTACACCTCGCTCAAGTCCAGGTAAACTGGATTCTTTAAACCATTTACGCTGCGACAAACAGTCTTTAAAGATCGTTTCTTCTCCATTGTGAGACTTAACTTAACGATGGTCCACTGTCCCGCCGCATGGTGCCTTTGTTTAGGGATTCCACTTACCGAGACTCTTGGGCGTCCGTCTAATGACTTAGAATTATCGAAATATTTGAGTTAACGAAATTCTATCCCATCAATTAGACAACTCCATTCACTGTCTACTGCCCGATCTTCCGATCGATCCGATCGATCGATATATACAAGTTTTATAATCGCTGTACATAATGCCAAGTCTCCTTTGAAAATTTAATTCATTTAACGTAAATGAACATCAGTCTTAATTCATATCCATTGTCTCCTGTGATTATATTTTATAGCCTAGTGGAAGTGTGTCGGTTGTATGAGGAAGCAGCATCCTTTTATCATCTCTCCAACTGAGAGCCATCTTGTTTTGCTTAATTGAGTGAACTTCATGTTTTCGGCTTCAAATTAACGGTTGAGATCGAATAAAAGTTTGCTAACGTAGCAAAGTATGCTTATAGTTCTCAAACTTTATTGTCCTTATTGTAGATGCTTTAATACCTTTAGCTTTCTTAATTCCCTTATCATTCTCCAAAACTTATTAGGCATATAATTTTAATCCTAAGCCCATAAATTTAGTTATAATTTTTCCGTTGCATTCGTCCTGCATGAGATCCAAGACCCTTTTATTTAGTAATTCAATTTCATAAACATTATTTTGTGGATAGTCTGAAGTTTCAAATTTTTCTGAGTCTCATTTAATACAATCCTCTATCTTCCTTCTCACTTTGTTACTAATCAAACATCTTGGTACTTCCTTACCCTCTCCACGGTCTTGCCAAAGACTGAGTTGTCCATGAGTTAAAAATTTTGTTTCAAATTTATTTTTTGCCTGCTTTCTTGATTCGGTATTCAAATCAATATTTTCTTTTAACCATGGTTTTTGTTTGAATTGTAAAACTCTGTGAATTTTAACAAATTTCATCCCCAACTTTAAATACTGTTTTGAGTTTGTATAATGGAGAAAGTAATTTGTTTTTGATTTTAAATTCGTTATTAATTTCGGAATTTTAGATGCTGCACGAGGGGGTGTAAAATACTCAGCATTTACCAAATTTACTTCAAGAATATAACCTATTTCTGCATCATCGGAAATGTTGAAAAAATTTGGTTCGTTTTTAAAATTGGCAAACTATTTAAAATCACTGCAGGTAAATATTGGCTCATAGCTTTGCCGTATTCATGATTAATATCAAAATAAGTGACGTAAGATTCTGATTCCAATGGATTAAAATTTAATCTCACTAATCTATTATTTGCTTTCTTTCATCTTTCGGAACACTGAGACACACCACCTCTGATAAGACTTTTAATAAGTAATGACATTTCTACATGTGTTAATATATCCAGTTGAAATCCATGAACTTTAAACATAGTATCAGAGAAAGCCCGCGTGCTGTATAATAGTGCAATGGATCTAAATTATAAGTTTCAATACAACAACATCTAAAACCTTTAAAAATGTTTGCCCAAAGAAAATCATAATTTTTGAAATATAAATCTGAATATTTGCCTAACGTTTTTAATTAAATTTTTCCAAAACCTTGCAGGCATTATTATAATTTTCATCTGAAATACCATCATCATTTAATTTAGAAGAAAATTCCTCCTTTGCTGATAGACAATCTTCATCTAATTTTTTCTTTATTAATAGGTAATTATGGTAACTTAAATCACATCTGCCATGAGCAGGGCTACGAAATTTACCTGTGAAATAGTAGTGATTACAATGTATAACATCATCTTAGTGAAAATCTTGTTCACAAATATTGCAAACTTTTGCGTTTTAAAAATCATGCTCCTGCTTTAACGTTAAGGTTTGCATTGGTTCTAGATTTTAAAAATAAAAATCTTCTTTCTCAGCTAACTTTTTCAAATCATTGACCAACCACGTGATGCAGTCCTTTTCATGATAATCTTCAGGTTTAGATTGTGAATCATCAAAACTGCATTTTGTGTACACTGAGAAAAATATCATGTATCTACAACACGACGCTTTCTTTGCATAAAAACCGCATTGAATTGAACGGTACCCGTGTCAATTCAACAAAACAGTATTTTGAATCAATGCGGCAGGGATTTTTGATTCTATGCGTTGCACCGTGTTGCCTCAACACGGTTGCTGTTTGATTCTACACGGCTCCGTTTCGTTGCAAAGCAGAGGTGAAAGAAAATGCAGGGTCTCCGGAAACGACAAATGTTGGGTTGAGAAGCACTGCCGTGACGTAGAACTAACTTGTCGATACGTGCACGAAGTCCGAAATCGACACGTGCACGAGTTTGCCAAAACTTTTCTCTCTCGATTAGTATTGTTTCGTTCGTGCAAAAAGTGTGCTATCTCTGCAGTGCGTGAGCTGAAAGATGAGCACAGTGGTTGTCACTTTGCTCCTAGTCGCTTGAAGCGTTTCAGGGAAAGTATATGAAAAACTTGCAACTCCCGACAGAAACAAAACGGTACCGTGTTGTATCAAAGCGGTTGCCGCACAACACGAAGCGCCGTGTTGGTGCAACACGGCGCTTATTTCCCGCAAGTCATAAAATACATCCTGTGTTGCAGAAACGCGGCCCGTGTTGTATAAACACGATATTTTTCTCAGTGTAATAAGCAACACTTGTATATATGTTTTTGATAAGCATTTTCTTGAATATTGGTAACTGTCTCTAACAAACACCCTATATCGGAAAATACTGCAAATTGAACCCTCTCTTTATATTTATAATTTAAAATTTTTTAAATGTTATCCTCTTCTGTGAGAAGTATTCGTGTGCAATTATCGTTAAGATTTTCATAAGTAACCTTATGTTTTTAAGAGATTTCTCAAATTTAAAGTAGCACAAACACCTGCCACAAAAATAAGTGCACACATGTCTTTTTTTAATTGTGATTTCACTAGCCTAGATAGATTCTTGATTAAAGCAAAATGATACACTTCTATATCTGAATCAAAGGAGGGTTGTTAATAAGGCCGTTTTTTGGACCCGAAACGATCTTCTTGATAATGCCTGAAATTAATGCTTCTAATGTGCCTCATAATCCTGTGTAACAGTTTATCGAAAGAGCAAATAAATCTCACCATAATCGTCCCTTTAGATTAAAGATTTACATGATAATTCACGCACTTGGCTAGAGTCCCTTGTATTTCAACCTGTTCCTAATTAACTCGAGCCACCAAACTTTTGCAAAAATTGCCCAAATGTATTAAGTTAAATATACATCAGAACCCTTGATCTAGGTCCTGGGCCTGACCTTGTAGCAGGACCTACTTTTATTGAGAAGCAAGAAGCAGTGAGGATTTGTGAGGGTTTTCAGCGGGATGGCTATTTTAAATTAGCTACACGGTTACAGAAATACCTTCAAACCAACAAGCTACTTAAGAGAGGTCACTCTAGAATAGATAATGATATAACAGTAGATAAGTATTAACTGTAAGTACAAATATGACTAAAATAATCAATCCGAATTTTAATATATTCACACGTATCGTATCTTAACTAATATTTACAATAAATCATTTATTTTACATACATTTTACATGTTGCGTAGGCCAGCCTCGTTTCGAGCCGAAAATACACGAGCACGAACCCGAGCCTCCCCCTAACTTCACGATTCGTTTTCGCTGGCTAACTGGCTTTTGGGAGTTTTTAAGTAAATGGAATTTTGCAGGGTGTCAAGAGAATGAAAATTTATGGAAAAAATTTTAATGGTTGTTTTGTAATGAATTCTAAAAGAAAATTTAAAAAAGTAATGCCATATTACATAATTTTAGAAATAATTAAAACATGTAAAGATTTATCAAAAATATTGTAAGGTTTCACGAAAATCAATAAAAAAATTGTTTTAGGTTCCTATAGAAATAATTAAAATAATGTTTTATTTCGAACAATAAATATTAAGAGATTATTCAAAAAGATTCCAATGAATTTCAAACAATTAAAAAAATTGTCAAGGAAGGATCTCGAAGATTTTAAGGCAATATTTTTAATTTTGCTGAATTTAAAAGAAAATCAGGACAAATTTTAAAACATTGTAATGATTCGAAGGCTTAGAAGGTCTAACAAGGTTTAAAACGTATTAAACCTTCTTGTGTAATTTTGTTACACATTTCTTAAAAGCATATGTTGGTTTAAAAAATGTACTTTTAAATTAGTGTAAGTGTAAGAGATGCACGTTCAAATTTAGGTAACTTTAAGAGGTATTTATACAATTCTGAGAGGTTTAAAACATAATTCTTCTTTATTTGTTTATACTCTCGCCCTTTTACGGGCTTGAGAGTCTTCACATAACCATTACAAGTATTTTTTAAAACAAGCCGTATACTATCTTAAGAGCTATTCGCTTCATACAGTCTTAAATTATTATTCTTTTTTTCTAGACGGTTCCGACTTTGCCCTTAGCTTCCATTTTCTCTTACCATTATCAATTTCAAATTCTGACTCTAGTTCGCAACACTAATTGGTAACTCTCCTTCATTCGGAGTAATTTTTTGGCTTTTTTTCTACTATCCTGTGCAACCAGCTCTGTCTCAGATCTTCTAGCTTCTTCATCCATTCCTGGCCCTGGCCATTTTCATTCAGAATCCATTTAGTTCTCTCTTCTTATTATCCCCTTCTCCTTTGTACCCTGTACGCCTCTTTAACACATGCAACCATGGTTCCTGCTCATACGTACATACTCTACAAAAATTCTCTTTTTCATTGATCCAATACCTGCATGCTCTTATACCCTCTCCAATTCTGAATTTCACTACTCTATTCCATTTGCTCTCCTTTTCAATCTTTTTCAGGTACTCTAGTTCCCCCTGCCTCTTAGCAATTCTATCCCAGCTGTTGTACCTTGAATCTGTGATTTTCCCCATCTTTCCTCACCTTGCCTCGCCTTCATCTCTTCCTCTAATTCCTCACACTTTGTACCTCTCTCATTTATACCACATTCACGCTTCATTTCATATCTCTCCTACTCCCATTTTGAACGCCCCACGTTACCCCTCCCCTCTTTATCCATGAGCTCGCGAGCACACACATGTGCGATTTTGCTTGCCCCTTCCCTTCTTAGTTTCTCTTCAAAGTTCGAGGCTCTTTTCACTTGCCTCACCACCATCTTTCTCGTCCTATTTCTTCTCTCAGAATATAACCTGGCAACTCTAGCTCACTCCTAAAACCCATCTCAAAAATCTCTTATGCAGTTTTCTATTCTCTTGTGTTCTTTCCATCCCCAGATTTCCACACCATAGCTGAGCACTGACCATACTAATACATTAAACATCCCCACTCTCATCTCTCAGTCATTTTTGAACCTTCTTTTTCTTATACCCCATACTTGGCCTATTGCTTTACTCTCGCAATTTAATCTCTCTCTCACCTGAAGCTCGCTTTCTCCTCTCGTTTCGAACCAAAATCGTAAGTAGTAAAACTCATCAACCAACTCTACGACCACGCCATTTATCTTCCATTCGTACTCTAATTTACCCCTTTTATTTCTGAAACGCATCATATTGGTCTTGATCACATTTAGTGTTAAGTCCTTTTCTCTCACGTATTCTTCGAACACTCTCATCAACAAATCAATACCTCTTTCATCATCCGCTAATAGCACTACGTCATCTGCATATGCTAGTGAATACAGTTTGCCCATTCCTAATGTTGTCCCTCATGGCTGCCCATAAGATCCTCCTGTTAACTGAGTCAAATTCTGCTTTCAAGTCTACAAACAATGCGACTAGCTTCCCTTTCTTCCGCCCTAGGTTCCTATTCACTAGATAGTTGAGCACGTAGACGTTATATATGGTTCCCATCCCTTTTCTAAAACCGGTTTGGTTGTGTGGTACACTTCCCTGCTCTTCCACCTATCTTTCCAACCTTATTTTAAGCACTTCCGCATACATTTTATATCCCACGGACATGAGCGTGAATCCTCCACATCTTTTTCCTCACCCCTAATCCTCCATATTTCAGTGTTTTATTTTCCAAGCCATCTTCCCCTGTTGCCTTGTTTCTTTTCATCCTTGCAATCGCCTCATTCACCTCATCCCTACTAATCTGGTTTTCAATTTCCTCGTGCCCATCGACCACTTTTCTTCCTTATCCCTTTACCCTATATTTCACACCTCCTAGCAGCCCTTTGAAGTGCTTTGTCCATTCTTTCGTTCCTATTTCTTCATTTATACCCTTTCTTCCTCCTCTTTTCCCATTTATCACTTTCCATTCCCTCCCTTCTTTTACCACCTTCTCTACCTCTGCCATATACCTTTCTTTCTCTTTCTGCCTTCTCTTCTTTATCAATCTTTTGCGCTCCCTCATTCTCCTGTTGAATTCACCTTTTTTCATTTCTTCTTTCCTTCATTTCCTTACACTCTCCTTCATCCTATCTTTACTTTCCCTGCATTCATCGTCCCATCAATCTCTCCTGAACCCCTCTTATGTTTCTCTCGGTCTCACCTCTTCCTTTACCTTATCTATCACTCGTTTAAGTTTTTCTAGCAGTGTGTCAACTCCTTCCTTTTCCCAACCTCCTATCTTCGCGTTTTCTATTTTTTCTCTAAATTATCTCAACTTTTACTCCTTACAAACTGCCCATTTCCACTTTATTTTCTCACTCTTCTTTCCTCTTTCACCTACTGCCCTTTGAGCTACCACATCTCATTGTCGCGATTACCGGAAAGTGTTCTGAGCCTATCACGTTGCCCACTTTCATTCTAACCATCAGCCTCCTTATTCTTTCTTCTGCCAGAATGTAATCTATTACGGTGTCCCCTATACCAGCGCACGTATATTCACCTTCTTCACCCCCTCTTGTATTGCCGTTACAAATGAACCATTCCGCCTCTCCCAGTATGTCCAGTAGCCTCCTACCCTCCCAATCCGTTTCCTTTTGTTTCGATTTTCTTATAAGCACCTTTTTTTCTCTATCCCATACTTCTCCCCCTTGTTCCCCGGTCCATGCATTCAAATCCCGTCCTATTAGGACCAGCCTCTCCTCTTTCTCCTCTGTCCATTTCCGTATTGTTCTCCATCCTCCCTCTTTTCCTCTTCTTCTGTACACACATACTAGATCCACCACAACTTTTCCTAATTTTATTCTTTAAACCATTGTTCCCTCACTTTCTTCTATATATATTTAAAAACGGCGAAATTTAAATATGGTGCTAATTTTTTCTTTAAATGATAGGTGATATTATGGAGAAGGTCTGTCTGGTCAATTAAAGTTGATATATCATTGATAAATATATATTTTTAATATTTATAATGTTTACACCAAAGCCTTGTATTTTAATTTATTTGATTGTGACAGCTTACTACATGACATTTTCATTCACTACTTGCAAGTGTCTGGTGCATTTTCACTTAACCAAAAAAAAAGAAATCAGTAATGCCATACGTATATATTATATAAAAATTAACAAAATATTATTTCCAATTGAAATGAAATAATTAAAATGTAGTAAATAAGCGAGGTGACGAGATAGCAGAAGTGTTTTTCTCCTAGCGGAAAAAGCATGTGTGTCAATGGATGACAGCGCCAAGTTACAGAAGCTTACCGGCATGGACATAGGAAACACGGGACTAGGCATGCCATCCTAACTTGTGCGAGCGGGGCTGTATCCACGGGAGGGGGGAGAATTCCATGAGTTGGGGGAGCTGCTATCTTACGATGTGCCATTTGATTATGCGCCGGAGCATTTTTGTTGACAAACTGTGCATGAAAATATAAACATGTGGGCGCTGCCATGTTTGTCGCGGGACATCAAAAGGTGGCGGACCTCTGCCCTCATTGCATCATCCCCGCAATGGCATTGCTAGTCCCTTGTTTCCTATGTCCATGCTTACCGGCCAGTCTCTAGAAACTGCGTCGGTAACGGGGAAATCATTGTAAGGTCACAGTAACATCCGACATAACTATTGGAGATTAAAATATTTAGGTTGATACTTTTTTGGTAGTTGTTAAATTCAAATAGTAAAGTTCCATATGATATTTTAAAATCGATCTACATAAATTCATTCTGAAGATGTTGGCCTCACTGGTTTGAAATGTTAGAAATAGATTTTAAAACGCAATGCCAGGCCCCGGGGCTCCGATTGTTTTTTCCGACAATGCTAAGAAACGAAATAATCAAGACAAATTTGTCTTCGACATGGACATAGGACATAAGGGACTAAGCATGCCATTGCCGGGGTGATGCAATGAGGGGGGAGGTCCGCCACCTTTTGATGTCCCGCGACAAACATGGCAGCGCCCACATGTTTATATTTTCATGCACAGTTTGTCGGCAAAAATGCTCGTGCGTATAATCAGATGGCACATCGTAAGATGGCTCCCCACTCATGAAATTCTCCCCCCTCCCGTAGATTCAACCCCGCTCGCCAAGTTAGGATGGCATGCCTAGTCCCGTGTTTCCTAAGTCCATGGTCTTCAACGGGCATCAGGATTCACCCACGATTAATCTCTCTCTTTCTATCATCACTTGTCTCTTTTCAAATGGACGAGTTATTTTGACAACAGATAGACGAAGATGGACGAAGATCATCGAAGTAATCTCGAGTGACACCGAGCGCTGCCGGTTGCTGTCGACTCGGAACCCAGTTCTAACAGGCGATCGCGATTCGTCTCATGTGATCGTTTTTTCTAACCGATTTTTTCGTGTTAAATATCGGCATTTGCGAGAAAGAGTGTTTTGTGAATTTGTGCCAGAAAAATGATTGTAAAACGTGTGGATATTTAGCGCGTGTACCCAAATACGGAATACCATCATCGATCAAGGATTATTAATTTTTGTCTTCGAGATTGGGAAGCATCGAAGGAGCTTCGCAACAGCAGCCTTCGAAATCCTGTTCCTTGGCATCCTCAGGCTGCTTCGCTCCAACCAGAGGTGCCTCTGGTGCCGTCAACCTGCCTCTGTTATCTCAGATGAAGGATGTAAAGGTTATAGGTAATAGTAACTAAGTAAAATGATGTAAATATTATATTTGTAAATACTCGTTTTTCATAAAAAATTTAGCTGTTTTCTTTTGCTTTCAACGGTTCTTTCAATGGTTCTTTTAATTCAATGAAATTTTTAATTTTCATCATTTTTAAGCAGGTTAATTTTCAAAGGTTAAATTTTAAAATGTTGAAAATTGAAAGATGAATTTACAACAGTTAGAAACTAAATGTATAATTTTCTTCCCTTTTCAATTTTTTTCTAGTTTTTTCATTGTTGAAAATCGAATTATTTTCGACAAAAAACACTAGCATAATCTAAAATTGTTAACAAATGATGAATCTTCTATGAAACCGAATATTTTTTAAATACAAATGTAAATAGCTAACGAAAATCCACTATAATAAGCTAAGAAAACTTAAGAATAAATTGATCTACATTTTGAATCTTGTTTGAAATTGATTTATTTTATTTGAAAATGACGATTTCATGTGAAGAAACTTTAACATAACCTTAAATTGTTCCAAAAATGTAAATCTACTTTAAAGTCCATATTGAAAACCACTAGCTTAACCTAAAATTGTATCCAAAAACGAAGTCTGTTTTATATCTAATGATTTTTTATACGAAAATTGACGATTTCTAGTGAAAATCGCCAATATAACCTAGAATTTTTGTAAAGTTGTGAATGTCCTTGGAAATATAAGCAAACACTAATAGAAACCAAAATTGTAAACCTATTCTAAATCTTGATCTAATTATAATGATTTTTGTTTTAAAAATTTACAATTTTGGGATAAAAATTTTAATTACTGACCGTAAATTTTTGAAGCCTGTAACTTTTTTTATTATCATTCGAATCAATTCTATCGATTTTTCTAATTTTTTTAATTACCAATAATTGCCTTTAAATATTCAAAATGTTTTTCGCAATATTTAAACTACTGTAATTTTCAACGGCTTTGAATACGCTATTCTAAAACAATTTAATCTGAAGCCTTGAAATTACATTTTTTCCAAAATTATTTTCAGATTAAGTCTTGGAGGTTTCAAATTTTTAATTTCACAATATTGCAGTTTCAAATTCAAATAATGATTCATAACTTTTTTTTGGATAATTTTAGATGATAATTTTAGATAATTAAAGCAATTTCGAACTACATAGCTTAAAATTGCACAGTTTCAAAAAATAAAATCATATTGCAGCAATCTTGTTGCGTATACCTTGTTTTAATTTTTTATGTAATATCTTAAATTGTCCGGTTTCAGTTTTAATACTCAGGTTGAAAATAAAAAAAGATGGAAATTAAACTATGCAAATAAAATTGATACATCACGTTTTGAGACCCTCTGAAACCGAAAAACTGGTTTTTACGTATAAGACTCTGTATGTCTTATTGGATGCCTTTTGTATGTTATTATTAGACATTGAAAATAATAACATTTTCTTTTATGACTTTTTTCGAAAAAAAATTACCAGTTATAGCACTCACAAAACTCTAAAAAAAAGGAAATGAAAATTTTAAGCTAAATGACGCACCCTATGAAAAAAGTCAATGGAAGAGAAACGGTACTTTTTAATGTCTCTATAAGATTATCATAATAACTTTGAGAATTTTTTCGCAAAATTTAAAACTCAAATTTTTATGACACAGCAAATAATGAAAAATAAAGAATTCCATTTTTCAGTCAAACTATGCAAAATACGACAAAAGATGAATGGATAAATATTGTACACCTAAGAAGGATCTATAAAGCAGGAAGGTCGATTTGGGCGGTTTTTGGCCTAATTTATTTATAGGTCAACAAATTTAACAACAATTTTCTACTATCTATTAACAATAATAAATCAATTCCACCCTAAACGGATCACCCTCACCTCCATGCTCCCCCCCCCCCTTCTATCAAATACTGAAAAGACAATCACTTTCTAACAGAATTTTTGGAAATTCAGCTCTGTCAAACCTGCATCTGTTTAGTAAAATACATATTTATCATTGCTTGCCTTTTTTACTTTCCCCCTACTTCACGTGGGTGATGGGGCTGGTATTACTATTTATTAGTGTGCGGCGTATATAAATATAAAATGTATAAGCTTGATAAGCAGACTTAAATAGGGTGTGCTTGATTTTTCGAGGTGGCTGATTCCAAATCCAAGGTCCGTTAACTTCTATCACATAAGGTTCAACGTCGTTTGAAGGTAAAATTGAAAAAAAAAACTAATAAAGAAATCCAAAAAAATAGATCTATAAGTTTTTAAATTTTCTGAATCTATATTCGGGGCTTGCAATGAGTGCCCTTAAGGTCATCTACAGGTCGTTCAATGGTTATCTGAAGAACATCCCAAGATTAAGCTAAAAAAATGGCTCCTCTTTCTAAATGGCATAAATCGTTTAAACAAACCCCTATTCGGACTTTGAAACCATAAAACTTATATATCTATTTTTCTTTATTTCTGTATCAGCTTTTTTAAAATTTGACCTTCAAATGAGCTCGAACCTGATGTGATATAGGTTAAAGGACCTCGGATTCGGAATCAGCGATACCAGAAACCCAAGTATACCCTGGTCAAGGCTGCCATTCAAGCTTAGATATATTGTATCTATATACACCACAACGAATGAATATTAAACAACCTGCGCCACCATAAAGATAGTGTACTTCATCAGGCAAATATAAGTTTGGCAGCCCCTAATCTCTCCAAAAATAATCTTAGAAAGTTATGGTATTTTCAATATTTGATCATTAAAAACAACATTAAAAATAGAAAAATTAAACTTTTAGCCAAAGGACACAAGTTACAAGAAAAATAAAGAGACAAAATTTGTTCACCAACAAATCATCTACATAATTGGTTATTAATGACTTTATGACAGAATACATCGTTTTTCTATTAATCGTGAAAAATAACATTGGCAATAAAAAAAATCAAATCATGGGGAACATGATGCCAAATACGAAAATACACGAATCACGAAAAATTGTGCTTTCTGAAAAGATCTACAAATTTTTAATAAACTTTTGTTATAAGAATACATTGAAAATAAAAAAAAACTTTTTGAAAATTCGATACAAGCTACAATAACATTTTAACTAATACAATTTATCGCCTAAATTATATCTACAAATTTTCTTTGAGCCACTTAAGGGTCGGATGGGTAGTTTTGGCTTAAATCGTTAAACATAACATTGAAAATAAAGAAATTTAATTTGTGGAAAAACGGAACAAGTTGCATTAAAAAGTTTAGTACCAACATTGTTTTTTTATGATGCAGACATTTAAAAAAATTTTTAACCAAAATAATGAAAATACGTATGTTTTAATACCAATACATATTATAAATTGTAATAATATAAATTCATAAAAAAGATCCATTTTTAATGGAAGCGGAGAATAAAAATTAATGGAATAAGCCGTACCAGCCCGAGGTGCAGAAATAAATATAATATACATATGACATAAAAGTGTTGCACATAGCGTAGAAAAAATCGCATTTTAGACAAAATCGAGTGCGGAACATGAGGTGCGTGATGAGAATGTCTTCATTATTTTCATTTAAAAATACCAATTTCAGGTGAAACACGCTAACAAAACCTAAATCTGTTGAAGAGTTCTAAGTATTTAATATTGAATTAACATGCCACCCACATCCATCGTATTCACGAGATCTTAGTACCTACCGACTACATTCATTTTTAGCTTTAAACATTATTTACAGGATGAAAAATTTGATGATCTAACAGATCTGAAAAATCCACTGGACGACTTTTTTCATTCACGACCAAAAGAATTTTTGACTGCGGATGTACAAAGTCTAGTAGAGCGTTTGGCACGATTTCTAATTTCAGAGGCAGCCTACATTACTGTATAATCTTTTACTATTAAAATAAAGTGTTTTTTAATTTTACTTGTATTGTGTGTCACAGGATTTTCTTAAAAACCCAATATAATAATACGAAATAATAAATAAATCACGACTCTAATTAAAAGATCTACAATTTTAAGCACCTAAAAATTTAAAATAGATGGATTTCTCTTGAAAGCTGTAAGTTTAGCAAGTAGCATTTGGAGCATTTTATAATTGCAAAGCATTTAGTTTTTCTTTTGGAATATACCTTGTTTTAAAATCATTTAAATTTTAATCTCCCAATTTGTAATTTACTTACTTCTGTAGGTTTAAATTCATATTTGAACAGTTGTTTCTTTAATTTTTTTAATATTGAGGAAATTAAGTTTAAAAATCCTTCAATTTTTAATACTTTCCATTTTTTTAAATCTGAAATAATTTTGAGCTATTCAGCATTTATTTTTAAAATAGTTTAAATTTGGAATTTATCATTAGTATATTGTTAATTTCAAATGCCTCATTCTGACAATGTTATATTTTTCAAGGTAGATGTGGTATAAGTCAGATCTCTGGAAAAATAGTGTTTCTATTTCCTATTTTGTTTTAATCATGTTTTTTTGTTTTCAAATGATTTTTTTACTTATCGTTTCTTTTATCACTTGATGCCTTATTTTGTCTTTTGACTTTTGACTATACCTATCAGTTAGTCTTATTCTTGCCTTGGAACAATAAATATCAGCTTATAACCGTATTTAATTTGTTTAATTATTTTATTCAAATCCCTTATACCAAGTCCTTACTTTGGGTTATAATTGAGTCTTCGTTGGCCGGATATTGACTAAGTCCTGTTTATGTCTTGCCTCCATTAGCCGGATATTTACTAAGTCCTGTGATCCCCTTTCCTTTGTGAGTAAGAATAATTAAAATAGTTTTTGTAAATAAATCAAATTAATTTGAAGCTTCTGAATTATAAATTTACTGTTAAATACTGCATTTTCTGGGAAGCAATGAGTGATTCCTTATTTGCATGTTGATGCATTTTAAACGGATTCAAAAGAATTAAGAGAATTCAAAAGTCTTCAAAAGAATTTAAAGAATCCGAATGGTTTTAAAGAATTCATACGAAATCTTCGTAATTTTAAGTTATTAATATTAATGTTAAGTAATACTTGATTTTTGTATTCAAAGGTTTCAAAAAATTCAAAGCACCAAAACAGTGCTACAAATTTCAAATCATTCTAAAGAATATACAGAATTTAAACGAGTTTAAATGATTTACCAGAATTTAAAGAATTCAAAGAATTCAAAAGAATTTAAAGAATTCAAAGAATTCACAGAAATCAAAAGAATTCAAAGAATACGGAAGGGTTTAATGAATGTAAACTAAATCTTCGGAATTTTTAATTGTGAATATTAATGTTAAGCCATACTTGATTATTGAATTCAAAGGTTTCAAAAAATTCAAAGCATCAAAAAAGTGCCAATGATTGCAAATAATTCTAAAGCATACACAGAATTTAGATGAGTTTAATTGATTTACAAGAATTCAAAGAATTAAAAAAATCAAATAATTCAAAAGGGTTCAAAGAATTCAAAAGAACTCAAATAATATAAAATAATTGAAAGAATTCAAAAGATTTCAAAGAATTAAAATAATTTAAAAGAATTCAAAGAATCAGAAGAAAAGATGTTCTACACCTTGACAAATGGAAAGCTAGAGGGTGGATGATGGCGGTTGGCTTTACTTTGTGAGTAAGAATAATTATTATAGTTTTGGTAAATAAATAAAATAAATTTGAAGCATCTAAATTATAAATTTACTGTTAAATGCTGCATTTTTGTGAAGCAATAAGTGATTATTTATTTTCATGTTGATGAATTTTTAACGGATTCAAAGATTTCAAAATAATTCAATAGAATTCAAAAGAATTCAAAGAATTCAGAATATTTCAAAGAATTTAAAGAACACGAAAGGTTTTACTTAATTCAAACTGAATCTTCGTGATTTTATGTTGTTAATATCAATGTTAAGCAATACTTAATTTTTTCATTCAGAGGTTTCAAATAGTTCAAAGCACCAAAAAAGTGCCATGCATTGCACAGAATTCTAAAGAATAAACAGAATTTTAAAAAGTTCAAATAATTTACAAGAATTTAAAGAACTCAAAAGAATTCAAAATGATTAAAATAATTCTAAAGAATTCAAAGAACTCAAAAGAATTCGAACAAATGAAAAGAATTCAAAGAATTTAAAAGAGTTCAAAGAATCATAAAAAAAGATGTTCTGCGCTTTACCGTAAACTTTGATTTTTTTTGAGTGAAAAGTAATCCTTTATTTGCTAATTACAGACTTTTAAACGTATCCAAAAGAATTCAGAGAATTGAAAAGTAATCAGAACATTTCAAAAAATTCAAAAGTATTCACAAAATCCGAATGCATTTAAAAAATTCAAACGAATTGTCCCTAATTTAAAGTTTTTAATATTAATGACAAGCAATCCTTAATTTTTGAATCCAAAGAATTAAAAAAATTCACGTATGAAAACAATGTAAGAGATTGTAAATAATTCAATAGAATACAAATAGAAGATAAAAAAAATCAAACGAAATCGAAGGATTCAAAAGAATCTAAAAGAATTTGAAAAATTCAAAGAATGAACAAGTATTCAATGAATTGAAATGACTTTTAGTATCAGGTCTTTTCTTTTAATATGAAGTAATAATATTTGTATTTAAAGAACTAAAAAATCCAAGGATTCAACAGAATGCAAACAATTTAAAAAACTGTAAATACACAAAAGAGTTCGAAGAATTAACCAAATTAAAAAGATTTAAAAAATGTTAAAGAATTTATCATCGTAAAGAACTACTCTTTACCTTCAAAATGCGATGCCTAACTTTTTGATAAGATTTTTCATAGCCGAGATATGGCGGATTCAAATATGAAAAATTTCA
>NC_046663.1:141084097-141116515 GCF_010883055.1 Belonocnema kinseyi
TGAAACTTTAAAAAATTAGGTTTTTTATTTACAAAGTTTATATACACCCCTACCTCTTTTCCAACACCACGTGTGGGCAGGAAGGCTCCACTGTGATTGGTCACATGGATAATGTTGGCCCCTAACTCTTGCCAACGTCTTGTAGCGAGGCTAGTAAGTTCTTTGTTGATACCTATTTTTTAAACATAACCTTTTTTATGGGTTTTTTCATACTACTTTTTAGAGAGAGTGTGCATTCGGTGACATCCACCCTAATTCAAAACCTCGAATCTATTCAGCAGTCCCACTCGTATTTCATATCACTCCTAGAATATGAACAGAACCCTAACTCGTTTCGAGTATCGAGCATTTGGATTTTTCTCTTTACAAACACGATTTTTATTCATTTTTCCCTTGAAATTTATATTTTCAGGTATTTGCATGTATTTCGATTCTTAATACTACTTCTACGAGAAACTTGGCATTTTTAATCAAGATAAAGTTTTTTGTTGTGGTTGAGCACGTATGAAAGTAATTGTTTATATTAATCGTTTATAACAATTAAGCTAAATCTTAAACCTAATACTCGTGTTCCTAAAATATATCTGCAATAATTCTGATAGATAGCGACTTCTCTTAAGTCTTTTCTTTGGAGAAAAATAATGATATTTGTAAATTGTCTAATTTTGAAGTTCTATTTGTTTCAATAATAAATTTCACGAAATGAAATTAAAAAATTGGGCCTGATGACGTTTTGAACGGTGTCGTGATTGTGTTATTTTACATAGAGCAGTCGCTAATGACCCTGTCTAATGACCCTGGTTACAATAAATTTTGATTTAAGAAAATCTTTCGCCTATATTTCTAAATGTATGAAAAACTGCACAAGCTGCAAGAAAATCTTTAATGAAAAAAATTTTTTTTTACATTCTCGTCAGAGAAGGTGTTATATTTGTGTAACTTCGCCCCTCCTCCCTCTCCACAAGTTTTTGCTAAATGTTCACGTTTTGAGACCCTCTGAAATCGAAAAACAGAGTTTCGCAAATGTATCTGTAGATTTTTAATCTGTAGCACGATAATTGTCGTAGGAATTGGCGGATTAAAACTAAAAGAAAAAAGGAATTTAACAAACGACACAAGCTACGAAAAAAATGTGCCAAAGAAATTTGTTCCTCCAAAAACGAGCTTCAAATTTTTTATCAATGATTTTTTAATAGGATTCGTAGTTTTTATGGTATTAAAGAAAGAAAAAACTTTGCCAGAAAAAAATTCTTTCGTGGAAAAATTACGCAGGATATGAAAAAGGATAAATCGACAACAATTCTGAATTTAAAAAGATCTACAGTCAACGATTACCTTTTCGTAGGACCTGGAGTTTTTGTTTTAATCGTAAAAAATAAAATCAAAAATAAAATAATTAAATTTTTGGACAAACGAAACAAGCTATGACAAAAATTAATAGACAAAAGTTTTTGGCCCAAAAAGAGCTACAAATTTGTTAGGAATACATTTTTCATAGGACGCGCAGTTTTTCTTTTAGTTTGAAAAATAACATTTAAATGTAAACAATTAAATTTTGGAAAAACAACACGAGAGACGAGAAAAAAATGAAATGATAGAAATTATTCAACAAAAAAAGATCTTCAAATTTTGTATAAACTTTTGTTATAAAAATACATTTGAAATAAATAAAAAAATCTTTTTTTTAACGACGCAGGATATGTATGTATATTAAATATGGGTATTTTTCGTTCTATTCGTTAAAAATAGCAGTGCAAATAAACAAATTTATGGAAACATGTCATAAAAATACGTCTTTTTCATAACATTGCATATTACGAGTGATCACAATATAAATTTATTGAAGGGATGCATTTTTCTGGGCAGTTAAGAATAAAAATGAATGCAAAATAAAGAACAAGTATGAAAGTAATCAAGGAAAATAAAATTTGTACTTTATTTTACGATTAAAAATGTAAAAAGACCAAGGTTTCAACCCGAGGTAAATACATGATCGAGTGCTCAGCGCGAGATAAATATATTATCGAGTGCTCAGAATTACTACATGCATTATTATAATGTAAATTCTATTTCATGATTATTATTACTATTTGTATATATAATTATGTTTGTACAAATGAAAAAAATAAGACAGCTTATTTTTAACTTTAGCACAATATGTCGAAGGTATATTGGTTTAGAGCTGGATTTTTGAATAGTCTGAACCGAGCTGTTTCGATATTAAGAATCATTTACGGACTTATGGTTGCAATGCAATCAAGTGATATGATAAGAGTAGCACGCCTAATTTGACTTTTTCGGCACAGCCTGGGGTTTCTGCCTCATCATCCACGGACTGGCTTATAACCAACTGCATGCTAAAGATGCACAATTTAGAGTGGGATCCGAATCACCTGAACCTCCATAAAAGTAAAGAAAAATGTCTAGAGTTACCGGCTTAAAGATCGTATCCCGAAACTCTAACGTGAAATTCGAAAAACGAACAAACGATTTTTCAAACTGGAATATCTTGTGTTCGGGAAAGTATGGAAGTTCGGTTCCCCTCTCTAAAAAAATTAGATAGTAGTAGGGTCAGGTTCTATGAGTGGGTCTGCAGTTTGTCAGTTAACATTTGAGCGGTGTGAGGTGAAAGCAGTGCTCGTAACAAAGTGCCCTGAACTTCTCTACGCACGCGTCGCGCTCAATCTCTGATTCGTTGCTGTTCCCGCCCAATTTGAAATGCTAAAAAATAACATTCTTACTCTTTATTATGAATAATGTCATTTTAACTTATATAAAAGTTTATTAGACCGACATTAATGAATCTTGAAAATAATAATAATTTATTAAGGGCATACTGTGCAAATAAAAAATATCCTTTGGTACTTAGTTGTATTTTTCTTGCATATTTTTACATTATTCAAAAATTTTGTTATTTAAGGTTTATTAAAATATTAAAATAAATTTTATTGTAGAGAAATGTTAAAATTTTGTTCCAGTTTTGTTATAAATATTGCGCCGAATATTTTCATTCATATTTGGGTGAACTGAAATTTCAAATCAAACGATTATTTTGGGATTAAAATTTATGTACAGATAAGGAGTTTATAATTTTAAATAAGGTATTAAAAAAATTAAATTCGGTTTCGAGAGAGAAATTAAATTTAGTACAAAAACGTTTAAATTACCTGCTTTTTCAGTAATATATTTAATTACTCAGAACACATTTATTTTATGTATTATAAGTATACTAATTTTCTCTAAGATAAGAAAAATAGTATTGTAAAAATAATCAGCTCAGCATAGTGTGAATACTCATATTTTAGAGAAATATAACGTTATACGTTATCATCACATAAATCATCATTCCCGATTTTTAAATTGTTATTGGAGAGCTTTCTGAGACCATCGGAATTAGAATTTAATCATTTATTACCTCCGAAAATACTAAATAAAATGAAAAATATAATTATTCATTATCTATGGCCTCACGAGCCTGCTCTCCGTGTACTTGACCCTAATTGATTTTAGTTTTATAAGATTTTTATTTACTTCAATGAATAATAAATATTAAAAGTTCAAACGAAATTTCTTAAAATCTTCAATATAAACAACAAGTAAATAAATATTTATATATTATACTCTTTCTAAATAAATAAATAAATAAATACAAATATTGTTCATATATAATGTACATCACATAAAACATGTCATCATTTACATATTTGTAACGCCAAAGAAAAAAAATAACCTTCGGTAACATTTTCATCCCTATCGTTATATTTTTCCTGTTCTACTTTGTCTTGCTGTTTCTCTATCTCTACTTCTTTTTGGGCTGCTTTGTCCCGATATGCTTTAAAATTTGCATACAAGTTTTCACCTTTCATTTTTTCCAAATGCTCACACTGGCGTACCGAAGGAACTGAATGGAGCCTCTACAAAGTACCCGTAAAGACCCCATTGAGTCCCCATTCGTTTCCTTTTTTAAAAACTGGAAAAAACAGCATACTCACCTTTTAAATTTTTGAAACTCGGATTCTATGTTAAAATTTCCTATCAAAGGTCACGGAATAGTCGCAATAGTTATTTTGCAACGGTAAAAAGTTAACAAAAATATAAGACGTATAACGCTTGTTGACTGCTGCACTTCAAACGCATCGCCTGTAAGTACCCAGGAAAAAAGAATCGATTGAACTGGAGCGCTTTGAAATGTATATCTAAAAATCCCAGATTGACAAAGTTGAATTTCAATTGTTTTAGGACTTTTTGAATAGGCCAGCTATTTAAACTTAATTAAATCTGCCGAGCCACATTCGAAAATGTACTCGTTCTATAGTTTTAAGACATTCTGAATAGGAGGACATAATCTCAAAAAACTAAATTAAGTTCAATTCATGATTTACGATTGACAGAAGAAACGCATGAATCGTTTTAAGTTCTCAATTAAATGAAGTTTGAAGGATGTCAAACTGAATGAAGAAGTGCAGGTTCCCTTTTACAGAAATGAATCTGCATCATACAATTGATGTTTGATGAAGTCCGATGAATTGTATAATGCAGATTACGCTCCTCATTATTTAATTGTGGTGTATGGGAAGTGGCTGCTAATAAATTTGAATGGGAAAATGCAGATAAGTTAAGGACTGCCCACTGTCGCGAACTTGGGACACCAGGTAGCATTATCTTTAAGTTGCATTTTAAATTAGGCTTAAAACTAACTTTAGCACTGTTTTTACTAGTTTAGAACATTAAGTTAATACAAAAAATTCATATTTTTCGGAAACTCAGTGTTCAATGTAGAATTTTTATTGTATTCAGTGAAAAAACACATTTCCTGTTAAAACTGTTTTGGCAAGAGAATAATTATTTTACTGTATCATATAAGTTTCAACACTCTATAAGCTAAAATGAACTTTAGTTAATGCATGTAGCAAAATATTTGGTTTAAATTATGCAAAAAATATTAATCATTGACGATCAGAAATTAAATATGAATTCTAACCTAACTTTTAGGTTAGAATTTTTTAGATAGTAAATATTCTATGTATAAATTAATCAAAATTTATTTGAAGTTTACTTGTATCTCAAGGTAAGTTAATTAAAGCTTATAATTTGTTTAAACATATATAATATACTAAAATAACGATGTTTTAAACAAAAACAGTTTTAACATAAATCGTGTTGTTTCGTTGTATACAATGAAAATTATACATATGTAACACTTAGTTCCCAATAAATCTTAATTATTTTCATCTACTTAGTAGTTTAAACTATACGAAATAATAAAAAAAATGTTGTTAAGCTCAAATTAAAATGCATGTTCAAAATCCTACCTCATGGTTTTGCGAGTTCACATTTTGGCCGCATTGAAAAATTAGATGGCGTATTAAAGCGCAGCGGATCCCAATAGTATAACTACGATTGACCGTCGTTTTTTAATAGATAACGAAATATTTCTTGGTGAATCGTAAAATACTCACTTCTCCGATTCAATGATACCTCTAACCTATCGTCAGCAATCTGCCATTCCTCTTTAAGATACACATTTCATACGACTTGAATACGACTGAAACACGGCCAATGGTTTCTTGTTTCCTGGGTAGCAATCAACAGGAGTTATACGTCTTATATTTTTTAAAACTTTTTACCGTTGCAAAAACAACTATTGCGATTATTCCGTTACCTTCTATAGGGAATTTTAACGTAGAATCCGAATTTCAACCATTTTAGAGTTGATTTTGCTGTTTTTTTCGAGTTTCTTAAAAAGCAACCGATGGGGACCCAATCGGGTCTTTACGGGTAGTTTGTAGAAGCTCCATTAGGTTCCTTCGGTCCGCCAGGGCAGGTTTAACTTTGAAAGATGTGCAAGTAATTTCTAATGCTTGAAGTTTAATTCTGGTTCAGCACAATGCATTTAACAATTCTTAACCTAAGGAATTTCTTTTCTTTGTTTTTACATCGATTACGATTGAGAAAGCACGTTCTGCACCTGCATTGGAATGTGGAAGGCTCAGAACACTTATTACTAATGTCCGCAGATTAAGAAATGCTAATTTTTCCTCAAACGTGCCATTTATAACGGCTGACCAAAACTCTTTAAATTCAAGATTCAATAGTTCTGCTCTATGTTCATCTAAAAAGGCATATAGCAAAAATCCCATTCAGAATATAAACCATTACTGTCGAATTCGCCAAAGTGATTAGCCACCTTGAAAATGCTTGTGATATCAGGCCTCACTGTACCACCCAATGCAGCTGCAGGATGCAAAAATTCTAACTTTGACAAAAGACTATGCAAAAGTGGTAGTCTTTTCTTCATTTCTTTCGCGGCAGTTACGTAAAACTGTAAGCAAGTTTTAAGAATTTTTCAATGACAGACGATGACATATTCCTCAAATGTGTCTCGCATTCAGGTCTCAAGTTAATGTTACTTTTGTAATTACTTTCATCCTCAACATCGATGCAGGAAATCGGAAGCGAACCAAGTTCAGATTTCAAAAAATTTTAAAAGTTGCGGGTGTATTTGAGAAACCGAAGATAAGCCTTGATAGAGTCATCCTCTAAGAGTTCTAGAATCCTAATTTTCATAGGCTTCTGCGACTTTTTAGATTCCTCAACATCAGGATTTTCGTTTCAAATAATTGAAACTCCTTTAATTCAGCCATGCGTTTTGGACTTGAAGTAATGTGAGTCGCGATGCTTGTAATTAAAAATTCACACTCTTTAGGAATATTAGCACTACTATTTTTCGCAATAAAAGCCACAGAATGACAAACGCAGTTCATCAAAATCAAATTAGGCACATCCGCCTTTAGTCGCATGTAAAAATAATTATTGCAACCAAACATAACAGATGCATTGTCGCAAGCGAGACTGACAATGTTTTGAAGTGGTATATCTCTTTCTTCTAATTTTGATTTAAAACAGTCATAAAGTCTTTTTGATGTGGAATCTATGCCATCAATTTCAATTCAGTCCAGGAGTTCAGTTACAACTTTATTTTATAAAGGTAAAAAATATCGCGCTAGCATGCACATGTTTTTCTTTACACTGTGATCAGTGGATTTATCAACTAACACTGAAAATTTAACATTTTTCAAAATTTTCTAAGGTTTCTTCAGCCTCGCGTTGTGCCAACACGTTTGTTACTATTTGTGTACATTTTTTAGTAGAAAGTGTAATCTCCTGAGCTATTTGAGAATCCTTAAGGATATCTTTCAAAACCGGTACCATTGCATCAACAAAATCGAATTGCCACATTCTGTGACGCGATAAGTTCTGCGAGTTTAATTTCGGCCGTTCTAACATCGTTTTCGTGATTTCCGCTTTTTGTATTAAGAAGAAAATCCTGAGCAAGTGCAATACTCTTCTGATGCATATTTGAAACCATGTGTCTTTCAACATTATAAAGTGTAGCTGTGAAACTTATCCAGCAAATTATGCAAGTTGCTTTACATTTTGACTTATAATGAGACTGTAGCCAGCCAGCAAATTCCGGTTTGTCCATACACGATTTTAAAAACAAATTTGTCTTTACTTTTTTTGCCAATCTTGCCCTTCTTTTACCTCCGTTGACGTTTTGCCGGTATTTCCTGACGTCAATGCGAAGTTGTGCTACCGGTATTACCGGTATTACCATCACTATCGGCATCAGGAAAATCTAGTAATTCTGATGAAATATTGATTAAAAAGATTATTATTCACCTGGGTATTCTATGAATATTCCTCATCTTCTCCAGATTTTGGACATCCATATGTCCAAATTTTTATTTTGACTTCACTTTTATAAAGATTTACGCATTTGAACTAATTCATTCTCTTCATTATATTTCAAACAATAATAACTTAAAAAAATTATTTAATGTTTTGAGAAAGTTAATTGCAATTCATTTATATACTTTATTTCATTAGACTGTTGTTTAAAGTTGTTGTGATCACTGGATAGATTAATCAGCAATTTGCGTCGCAGCAGTGTTTCAGAATGAACATGCTTATTTAAAAAAAAACAATACGGGCATTCTAGTTATTTCTGAAAAATCTAGAACACCTTTCCCATTACTCCGTTGCTCATCGATTAATTCCTGTCATAAATAGTTACTAATAGGTCTTTGGGATAGATGATTAGGATTCTGATATAAAAATAGCAAAATTAAAAAAGGCGCAAATTTTAGCTTAAGTTCGCAAACTTTTTTTAAAATCGACACTGAACTCACTTTATGGAAGTTTTTGGGTACGCTGATTACAATTCTGACGTCAGAATTGATATAAGAATTCTTGACCTAATTATCGGTATTTGGCTTTTGATTAAAAATCAACTCCCCGGAAAACTCCAGGTAGCTGCTTTGAGTTAAATTGTTGTTGTTTTTGCAATTTCCATTCGTTATCTTGATTTTTAAATTTATTTCTGTGGATTCAAAGTAAGCGTCTTGAAAACCAGACAAAAAAATTCGTAGTCAAATTGTTTGTTTTTTTCCTAAAATTTTTAATCCGCAATATTGGATGCTGGATATTGACTAAATTCTGCTAATGTCTTGCCTTAATTAGCTGGATATTGATTAAGTCCTGCTCACGTCTTTCATTCATTGGCCGGATATTTAGTCCTGTTCATGTCTTGCCTTAATTGACCGAATATTGACAAAGTCCTGCACATGTCTTGCCTTAATTGGCCGGATATTGACTAAGTTCTGCTCATGGCTTGCCTTAATTGGCTGGATATTGAGTAAGTCCTCCGCATGTTTTGCCTTCATTGGCCGGATGTTTAATAATTCTTGCACATGATCTGCCGTAATTGGCCTAATATTTACTTAGTTCTACTCATGTCTTGCCTTTCTTGGCCGAATATTTACTAAGTCATACACATGCCTTTCCTTAATTGGCCGGATATTTATTAAATTCTACTCATGATTTGCCCTAATTGGCTAGATAGTTACTAAGTCTGCTTTGGCTGGATATTGATTAAGTCCTGCTAATGTTTGGCCTTAATTGACGGGATATTGACTAAGTACTACCCATGCCCTTTCATAATTGGCTATATATTTACTAAATCCTGCTCGTGTCTTGCATTAAGTAACCGGGTATGGTCTAATTCCTGCTCCTGCCTTGCCTTGATTGTCCGGATATTTACTAGGTCTTGCTCATGTATTGCTTAATTCGCCAGATATTCACTAATCCCTGCATATAGCTTGCAATAATTGGACGGTTATTGACTAAGTCCTGCTCATGCCTTGTCTCAATTGCCCGGATATTGACTAAGTACTACTCATGTCTTGCTTTAATTGGCCGGATATTCACTACATCTTGCTAATGTCTTGCTTTCATTGGCGGGATATTTACTACGTCCTACGTATGTATTGCCTTAATCGGCTGGATATTTAATAAGTTCCACTCATATCTTTCCTTAATTGACCGGATATTAACTAAGTTCTGCTCCTTCCTTGCCTTAATTGTCTGGAAATTTACTAAGTTCTACTAATGTCGTGCCTTAATTGGCCGGATATTTATCAAGTCCTGCTCATTTCTTGCCTTAACTAGCCGGACATTTACTAAGTCCTGCTCATGTCTTGCCTTAATTGGCCAAATATTTACTAAGTTCTTCTAATGTCATGCCTTGATTGGCCAGATATTCACTAAGTCCTGCTCATGTTTCATCCGTAAAGGCTGGATATTAACTAAGTCCTGCTAGTGTATGGCTTTAACTGACCGGATATTGACTAGGTCCTGCTCATGTCTTGCCGTAATTGGCCGAATGTTTACTTAGTCTCGCACATGTCTGGCCATAATTGACCAGTTTTAGACTAATTGCTACCAATGTCCTTCCATAAATGGCTATATATTTACCATGTCCTGCTTATGTCTTGCCTTATTGGCCGGATATTGACTAAGTACTACACATGTACTTCCATAATTGACTATATATTCACTATGTCCTACACATGTCTTGCCTCATTGGGCCTAATATTTGCTTAGTTTTACTCATGCCTTGCCTTTCTTCGCCGAATATTCACTAAGTCATGCACATGTCTTGCCTTAATTAGGCGGATATTTATCAAGCCCTGCTCATGTACTTCCTTAATTGGCTATATATTCAATAAGTCCTACTCGTGTCCTTCCATAAGTGGTAGGATATTTACGAAGACCTGCTCATGTCTTGCTTCAATTGTCAAAAATTTACTTAACCCTGCATATGTCTGGCTTTAATTGGCTGGATATTGACTAAGCACTACACATGTCCTTCCTTAATTGGCTATATATTTACTAAGTCCTGCTCATCTGTTGTCTTACTTGGCAGGCTATTTACTAAATTCCACTCATGTCTTGCTATAATTGGTTGGATACTTACTGAGTCCTGCCCACGCCTTGCCTTAATTGACCAGATATTTGCTAAGTCCTGCTGATGTCTTGCTTTAATTTTCCGGATACTTAATAATTCCTGCACATGTTTCTCCGTAATAAGCCGGACATTTAATTAGTGCAGCACATATCTTTCCTTAATGGTCCGGATATTTACTAAGCGATACTCACGTCTTGCCATATTTGGGCGGTTATTGATAAAGTTCTGCTCATGTGTTGCCTTTATTGGCTGGAATATAACTAAGTCCTGCTCGTGTACTGCCTCAATTGGCCGGATATTTACTAAGTCCTTCTCATGTCTTGCCTCGAATGGCTGGATACTAACTAAGTCCTGATTATGTCTATCCTTAATTGTCCTCATATTTACTATGCCCTGCTCATGTCTTGCCTTAATTGGTCGGATATTTACTTAGTCTTGCACATGTGTTGCCTTAATTAGCTATATATTTTCCATGTCTTGCTCATGTATTGCCTTGATTGGCCGGATACTCACTAAGTCCTGATTACGTCGTGCCTTAATTGGCCTGATAGTTACTATGACCTGCTTATGTCTTTCTTTCATTGGCCGGATATTTACCACGTCCTGCTTAGGTCTTGTCCTAATTAGCCGGATATTTACTTCGTCGTGCACAAGTCTTTCCTTAATTACTCGGAGATATACTAAATCCTGCTCATGCCTTGCCTTAAATGTCCGGATATTAACTAAGTCCTACTCATGTCTTGCCTTAATTGGTCGGATATTTACTAATTCCTGCACATGCCTTGCCTTACGCGGCCGGGTATTTACTAAGTGCTGCTCATGTCGTGCCTTAATTAGTCTGATATTTACTATGACCTGCTCATGTCTTTCTTTCATTGGACGGATATTTACTACGTCCTGCTTATGTCTTGTCTTAATTCGCCGGATATTTACTACGTCGTGCACATGTCTTTCCTTAATTGGCCGGAGATTTACTAAATCCTGCTCATGTCTTGCCTTAATTGGCCAGATATTTACTAAGTCCTGCTCATTTTTTGCCTTAATTGGCTAGATGTTTACTAAGTTCTACTCATTTCTGGCCTAAATTGGCCGGATATGTAATAAATCTTTCTCACATCTTGAATTAATTGCCCGTATATTAACAAAGTTTCGCTCATGTCTTGCCTTTACTGGCAGGATGTTTACTAAGTCGTGTTCATGTTTCGGCTTAATTCGCTGAATATTTAATAAGTCCTTCTCATTTCTTGCCTTAATTGTCCGAATATTTACTTGATTTTGCACAAGTCTTTCCCTAATGAGCCGGATATTTACTAAGTCCTGCTCATGTATTTTCTTAATTTGTTGAATATTGACTAAGTGCTGCTCATGTCTTGCCTTTACAGGCCGGATATTTACTAAGTCCTGCTCATGTCTTGCCTTAATTGGCTAGGTAATAATTAAGTCATGTTCATGCCTTGCCTTTGCTGGCCGGATACTTACTAAGTCCTGCACATGCCTTGCCTTAATTAGCCGGATGTTTACTAAGTTCTGCTCATGTTTTGCCTTAAATGGCTGGATATTGAGTAAGTTCTGCTCATGTCTTTCCTTCATTGGCTGAATAATGATTAAGTCCTGATAATAACCTGCCTTAATTGGCCGGATATTTACTACGTCGAGCGCTTGTCTTTCATCAATTGGCCGGATATTTCGTAAGTCCTGCTCACCTCTTGCCTTAATTGGCTGGATATTTACAATGTCCTGCTCATGTCTTGCTTTTATTAGCCGGATATTTACTACGTCCTGCCTATGCCTTGACTTAATTGAGTGGTTATTTGCTAAGTTCTACTCATGTCTCGCCTTAATTTGTTGGATATTTACTAAGCCTCGTTTATGTCTTGCCTTCATTGTCTGTATCTAAACTTAGTCCTACTCATATCTTGCCTTAATTGGTCGGATATTTACTAAGTCCTGCACATGCCTTGCGGTTGCCTTTCCTTTGCGAGTATGAATAATTATTACAGTTTGTGTAAGTAAATAAACTAAATTTGAAGCATCTAAATTATAAATTCACCATTAAATACTGCATTATTTTTGAAGCAATATGTGATTCTTTAATTGCATGTGGATGGATTTAAAACGAAATCAGAAGAATGCCAAAATATTCAAAAGAATTCAGAGAATCAGAATGTTTTTAAGGAATTCAAAAGAAATCTTTTTAATTGTAAATTGTTAATATTAATGTTAAGCAATACTTAATTTTGGTATTCAAAGGTCTTGAAAAATTCAAAGCACCAAAACAGTGCCACAGATTGAAACGAATTCTAAAGGAAACACATAATTTAGACGAGTTCAAATTATTTACAAGAATTTAAAGAACTCAAAAGAATTCAATAATTCAAAGAATTTAAAAGAATTCAAAAGAATTCAGGGAATTCAAAGGATTTAGAAGAATTTAAAGAATCATTTTAAAAAATGTTCCACACTTTAACAAATGGAAAGGCAGAGGGTTGATAAGGGTGGTTGTCTTTCCTTTGTGAGTAAGAGTAATTATTATAATCTTTGTAAATAAACAAAATAAATTCAAAGCATGTAAATTATAAATTTACTTTTAACTACTTTATTATTTATTAAAGAATGAGTAATTCTTTGTACGTCTGTTGATAGATTTTAAACGGATTCAAAAGAATTCCAAAGAATTCCAAAGAATTAAAAGAATCCAAATGGTTTGTAAGAGTTTAAACGATATCTTCGTAATTTTAAGTTGTTAATATTAATGTTAAGCAATGCTTAATTTTTAATTTTAAGGTTTCCAAACATTTAAAGCACCAAAACAGTGCCACAGATTGCAAAGAATTATAAAGGAGACACAGAATTTATACGAGTTTAAATGATTTAAGAGAATTCAAAGAATTTAAACAATTTATAGAATTCAAAGAATCAGAAGAATTCAAGAATTCAAAGAATTTTAAGAATTCAAAGAATCATATGATAAAGATGTTGTACACTTTAACGAACGGAAAGCCAGAGGTTGGACGAGGGCGGTTGTCTTTCCTTTCTAAGTGAGAATAATGACAGTTTTTGTAAATAAATTTGAAGCATGTAAATTATAAATTTACTGTTAAATACTTCATTGTTTGTTAAGCAATAAGTAATTCTTTATTTGTATGGTGATGAATTTTAACGGATTCAAAAGAATTGAGAGAATTCCAAAGTATTCAAAAGAATTCAAGTAATCCGAATGCTTTTAAAGAATTCAAACGAAATCTTTGTAATTTTAAGTTGTCAATATTAATGTAAAGCAATGTTTAATTTTTGAATTAAAAGGGTTTAAAAAATGCAAAGCACCAAGACATTGCCACATATTGCAAAGAATTTTAAAGAATACGCAGAATTTAGACAAGTTTAAATGATTTACAAGAATTTAAAGAACTCCAAAGTATCCAAAGAATTCAAAGGATTCGAAAGAATTCAACGAATTCAAAAGAATTCAAAGAAATCAAAAGAATTCAAAGAATACTAAAGGTTTTAAAGAATTCAAAAGAATTCAAAGAATACGAAAGGTTTTAAAGAATTCAAACGAAATCTTCGTAATTTTAAGTTGTTAATATTAATGTGAAGCAATAATTAATTTTTGAATTAAAATGTTGTACAAAATTCAAAGCACCAAACATTGCCACAGATTGCACAGAATTCTAAAGAATACACAGAATTTAGACTACTTCAAATGATTCACCAGAATTTAAAGTACTCCAAAGAATTCAAAAAATTTGAAAGAATTCAAAGAATCCTAAAGAATTGAAAGAATTCGAAATCATTCAAAGAAATAAAAAGAATTCAGTGAATTCAAAAAATCATAAAAAAGATGTTCTACACTTTACACACTAATTTTAAGTTTTTAATATTAATGATTAGCAATCCTTAATTTTTTGATTCAAAGAATTAAAAAAATGCACGCATGAAAACAATGCAACAGATTGTAAGGAATTTAATACAAAGCAAGTAGAATACAAACAAAATCAAGCGAAATCAAAGGATTCAAAAGAATTAAAAAGATTTTTAAAAATTCAAAGAATTACAAAGTATTCGATGAATTGAAATGACTTTTTAGTATTAGTTTTTTGCTTTTAATTTGAAGTAATAATATTTTTATTTGAAGAACTACAAGAATCAAATGATTCAACAGAATGGAAACAATTTTTGAAAAGTGTAAATATACAAAAGATTTCAAAGAATTAACAAAATTAAAAAGAATTCTAAAAATGTTGAAGAAATCAAAAGAATTCAAAAGATATCAAACGAATTCAAAATAATTTAAAATAATTCAAAGAATTAAAATGGACTCATCTTAATGTAATTTGTTAATATTAATGTTAAGTAATACTTAATTTTCTAATTTGAACAAATAAAAAAAGTTAAAATTGTAATTAATATTTGAATTTGAAAACTAAAAAAAATTGAAAGGATTCAACAGAATGCAAACAATTTTTAAAAATTCGAAACAACGTAAATATACAACAGAATTCAAAAGATTTAAAAGGATTCAAGAGCTCAAAGAATTTAAACAAATTCAAAAGCATATGAAAGATTATAAAAGAATTGAAATGAATGTTTAATTTTATTTCTTTGCTTTTAATTTTTATTAATACATCCTCTTTGAATTTGAAAGAATAAAATAAATTCGAAGAATGCGAAAAATTAAACAGAATGCAAACAATTGAAAAGACTTCAAATAAATTAAACAACTAAAAAGTATTGAAAGAATTTCAAAGCAGTAAAGAATACAAAATTATTTTTAAATAATTGAAATATTCGCGTTCTCTTAAGTTGAGGACAAAATTATTATTTCTGTTTTCGTGTTCCTACTTTTAAGCATAAAATTCAGTTTTTACAAGAAAATTCGAATCATCAGCAAAATCACCGCTACTTTTTAGTTTCCTTGCTTTTTAATATCATAAGTTTTAGTTATAAGTTATAAGTAATA
Organism: Belonocnema kinseyi; assembly: GCF_010883055.1. NCBI lineage: Eukaryota > Metazoa > Arthropoda > Insecta > Hymenoptera > Cynipidae > Belonocnema > Belonocnema kinseyi. The sequence goes on from NC_046663.1 coordinate 141,099,367, forward strand.
CCTTATCTTTGAAATATAATATCTAAAATAATTAAAAATTATTTAAAGAATTCAAGAGTTCAAAGAATTTTAAAAATTTAGAAGAAGGCAAAGAAACCAAAAGTATTCAAAAAACTAAATGAATTTTTAATTGCAGGTTGTGGCTTTTAATTTTTAGGAATACTTAATATTTTAATTCAAAACATTCAAAGAATTCGAACAAAATACGACGCAATAAAAAAAATTAAAAAGAATAAGAAGCAGTTTAGATATAATGGAAAGAATTCAAGATGATTCAGAGCATTGGAAGTATTCAAAGAATACAATATAGTTTTTAAATGAATATAAAGAATTGAAAGAGTTAAAAAGTATTTAAAGAATATTAAATATAAAATTTTTTTCGAAGAATTCAAGTGGTATCAAATTATTCGGATGGTTACCAAGAATTCACAAAAAGTCTATCAGAGAAACCTGAGGTTTCATAAATTAGAAGGTGGCAGCACATGTTTGGGAATATATTTTTATTTCGACCTGTAGCCACACTACAACATTCAAAATTCTATCGTCGTTATAGACTCAGTCTGTACGAAACTGAAAGGGCGCTTCTGCTAGCAACCACAACTGCTTGGTGGCGCTGGCATCTTATTCTGAATATTGTGATAAGTATTTTAAGACATTAGAGGTTTTTAAAATCTTCATATATGAAGAAAACATATGATTGTTAATAACTTTTCGGCCTTTTTTCTTAAAAACCCAAAAATTGTGATTTTACCGTGTGTAGTATTCGTGACGTCGGGAAAGTTCGGGTTCCTGCTCGTGTATTTTCGGCTCTACACGAGGCAGGCCTACGCAAGATGTAGTAGAGCCGACTCACCGACACGCTACGTTTGAATGTGTCGCTTCCAGGTGGGAGAGTAGTGCGGGCCGAAAAATACCACGTTCTGGAGACTGGAGATTTATCCTTCAGATAGAGACAAACACATAAATCTTATGTCGACGAAGCGACCAACGATGTTTCCAATTGGCTTGATGAAGACGAAAACAAAGAGTTTTCTAACTGGAGTATTTCTATGTAGTTTTCATCACGAAATAAAGCTTGCAGTTGTTTCTTTACACAGTTTGAAATATTTTGAATTAATGGATTCTTTATGAATCTTTATGAATTAAATTTGATATTACCCCAGTTCTTTGAAAGGAATTTTCCACATCATTCCAAATTACTCTCTCTCTCTCCTAGTTTCATCGAAACTTCACTTATATAAGCTCCTATTTTCAGCAACTCTTTGAATTTTTTACTTGCTATCTTCAAATTAGCGATCAATGTCATAATCGCATGTTTTTTCCCATGTATATATGTTTCATCTTTCTTAACATTTTGTTTGATAGTCTGATGTTTTTAGTTCCTTCCCTTTACTTCCTTCCTTCCCAGGTTTCTCTGAAGCCTAAGCATCTGGCTGAAATGGATGACGAGTTTGATGGACATTTTTCCGAAGAATCCGACCTCTGGTCTGTCAATTGTTATGTGTATAGTGCAGCGAGAGCTTTAGCCGATGCGGACCGTAAAGGAACCAACGGTTGATCATAAGACCAAAATACGAAGCCATCATTTCGCCATAAAGATAAGCTGAGCAAGACAGTACGGGTCCCGCATTCAGTGTGTGATTTACTATATCACATCTGGCAGGAATTTTACCGCCAAGCGTCGAAAGTTCGCGTGCGAACTCCGGACCCGTTATCCCACACTTAACAAGTCAAAGCTGCTGACCATCAGGCAGAATATTGTTGAGAGAATACGGATACTATCTGACGATAAGAGAAGTCTAGAGCAGAGAGACGTGGGTCAGAGAAAGTCAACAGTTTCTCTCTGACCCATCTCTACTCCTCCAAGACCTGATTATAAGATATTTAGAGCTATCCTAAATGATAGGATTGTTTGGGCAGCTGAACCTGTGCGGCAAGAAATGTATCAACAACGCGGCTCAAAGAAAGGCGTAGTAGAATGTCCAAAGAACTTGCTCATCGATAGATGTGTCTGAAAGATGCAGCATACTACTAGCGTGACCTATCAAAAGCCTGGAATGATTACCGGAAAGTTTTCGATTCAACCTCCTATACACTTATCATCTGTCTTTTGGAAAGCTTAAAGGTTTATCCGCAAATCGTGAGGTGCATAGAGAGATTGATGCAACTTTGGAAAACCAGATTTACTACCTCATCTGGAAAAAATCGTGTGACAACTAACAAGATCACTTTTTAGAGAGGTGTTTTTCAGGGCGACACCATGAACCCACTCCTCTTTTGCTTCACATTATTGCCTCTATTTCTAGCACTTCAACATTCCGTCGGGTACTTTTGCGGCAAACCTGTAGATCGAAAGTACAAGATACAACACTATTTGGAGTAGTTCCATCGACGAAGAACGAGCTCAGATCTCTTGATATCGGGACAAGAAAGGTTATGCAAATGAACAAAAGCATGCATCTAAAGTCTTCTCTTCCGCGCCTCTGCATCTCACGCCGTCAAGATGGTCTCGGAATATTGAATCTTGAATGTTTTCACAACAGGATTATTCTAGGTACAGCATATAGAGTCGAAAATGGAAGAGATCCTTTTCTTAAAATTGTCAGGAAGCACGAAGAAGTGGGCAAATGAGTGTCTCTGTACAAAGCAGCGGAGGAGGCTGCTGAAACACTTGGACTTAACTTCAGTATTAAGGGTAAGAAAAATGCATAAAATCTTATCTATCTCGAGTACTCACTCCTGAAAGCCCAGATTAGGAAAGCACAAGAGAAAAACTTCCGTGAATAGCTCCTCGATAAGAGGATACACAGCATCTTCCACAGAAATGTAGAAGATCAGTCAATGTCGTGTGAGCTAACTTTTGCTTTCCTTAAATCACCCGGATTGAAGTGTGGTACGAAGGGTTTCATTTTGGCATTTTAAGACGGTATCATTTCCACCTTAAGATACCGTTGCCACATTTTGACCCAAGACATTCCCGATGATAGCTGCAGAGCGTGCCATGCACACCCTGAGCATTTGGTACACATACTATCTAGTTGTTCAACCCATGCGGTAACAACCTACATTCAGAGGCACAATGCGGCACTAAGAGTCCTTTATTACCATGTCTGTCACTCTTACGGCATCAACCTTAATATCGCTCCTCTAAGTGCTCCTAGGGAAATCGAGTCAATTGTCGAGTATGAGAAGTGCCGCATATACTGGAACTTTATATTCTCGACCTCATAAGGGAGTTGCGACGATTGTACCCGGAATATTATGTCAAACTAATCGGCCTTATCATCGGCGCTCTTGGAGATGTCAAGCTTTACTGCTAAGTAGTCTGAAAAGCATCCCTGCGTGTGAACAATATGCTAAAACACTGGCGGGAAATATGCAGCAGGCGATCGTCCTTCGGTCGCTCCGTGTCCTCAGGGTGCACGAGACTTTTGCCGGATCGTCGTGTTGATTCCGTTACAGACTGAAACCACCTATATTCCCGTCGTGAGACGTAGTTATGGCTGAAATTTTACCGCGATTTCGCTGGGATCGGGTGCTGTTTTGCAGATTAGCACCCGCTCTCGGCGAAATCCTGCCGTTGTCCTTATGACAAACTTTTAATTATATATAGCACTAAGGAATGATATTAATTTAATGTGTTAAGATTATTTTGTATGACAGATGACACTCATAGTTGTGGAATGACTAAACGATCTATTTATTTATAGAAATAAATTCTTACACACCGATGCTCATCAACATCTTCTTAAAAGTCCAATATGTTATACCCTACGTCGCTGACATTTTCCCGTAATCGTATGTCGAGCAACGCGTTGTCATTTATATCAACATACAGGACTAATTTCATCTCTGACACATATAGTGCCGGCGCGCAACAAAAATAGTCATTGAGACGATAGCAGATCTTGACAATTTTTAGTGTAAGATGACATGATCAACGTGTGGTGTGAAATGAGTCTTTCAGGGCGACATTTATAGATTATTCAATATGATTTATGGTATTTTCGAGAACCTTTAATACGATGACCCTTACTTCATGTTGTGGCGTCAGATATCATATCCTGTTCCATATTTTTGCGTGAAAAAAAAATTTCATTTCCGGATTCAAGTATTGATTTTCAATATCGATTGTAAGAATCAGATACAACACTGTCACTCGTACGTCACGACACGGAGCGAAACTAATCTCACAACCTACTGCGCTCTAGCCGCAAGTTAGCTAATCGTACGGAAAAAGTGATCCAGAACGGTCGCTATTTATCTACTAATTTAATTTTAAGTTGAACAGTAAATTTTGAAGTTGCTTACAAAAATAATGCACTACAAATTCTTTAGAAAACAAATGTACCCTAAATCATACACAAATGTAATTTCCATATCATTCAGGGAAACGAAATATTAAAGTAGTTTCGAATAAAGTACTGCAATTTGAAACAATATAATATTAAAATATAATATAAAATATAAAATAAATTTAAACAATATAACATGCAGGCCACAAGAAAATAAGAACTGTACTCAGTCGATTGCCGCAATCGATGCTGCCGACTCCGAACATCTATATATTTCTTTCATACTTATGTACGTATTATGCTGAAATAGTGAAGGGTTAAAGCAATAATGTGGTGGGGGGGGGGGGCTTTGGTATATACCTATGCGCCATGTACTTCCCGCAAATCCATACCCCAATGTGACAAAGTATCACGACTCCTTCTTTGTGTCTTTACCTCTGTGTGTTACCCGACGGCTTGTCATGACAGAACTGATGTCTGTAACAGCCCTCCGGCTCTTTTTGCCTATGGCACCGAGAAGAGGACACGAGACTCTCTTCTATTCACTCACTTTTGGCACTTTTGGATATCGCTAGAATAGTTGTCATGCCAACACTCCCCCTCAACGATATAATCGCGATATGCAAACAACTTTCGATTCGTTGACACTTCATAAAATACTTTAAATTTAAAAACTGATATCCTCTGCGGTCGCTGAACTCAAACTTCAACATTCCTTTTCTGTATGAATATTCCTGGGTATTTGGGACATTGAGCCCGATCGTTTGGTGCTAGCTCTGAGTTAGAGGGCAACTCTGCCATTCCGCTCCCTCGTCCGCGTATTCCACATAAACTGGATTAATCCGTGTATCTCTCTGGTGATGTTCTTTTATTGTATCTTTCAGATTTCCTAAGTGATCTGCACTCTGCATTTCCATCCGTTTCTCCTTCAATGTATTCATCTACCTGTACTCGATTTCTGGGCTGTATGCTCCCCGACCGTTCCTCGCGCTCGCCAGACCTACCCTTTGATTTATTCATTGCCCCCACCATGTTGACTAGTTTTAATTCATAGAGTTGGGATGGTGCTAAAACTGCGGTCGCTTTCACTTTTCCGTCCTTGAGACTAACGAAGTCATAATCATTCCCTTAAACTGTACACTAAAACTTTTCCCGGCTAATTTCCTTACTGGCAATAAACTTGAGCTGAGAGTTGGTACGTACAGCGCGTTTCTCACCTTCACGCTAACTTCCTGTTCTTCAACTATAAACTTTATGGTTCCTGATGCGAATCCTTGAATTTCAGCAAATTCTTCGTCATCTGCAAAACGAACCGTTCCTTTCCTTCCTGAGTCGATTTCCTCAAAAGAATCCTTATTGTTGGTCATGTGGCTTGTTGCTTCTGAATCCATGATCCAAACCTTCCTTCCTTCTTGGGCCTTTCCTTTTCTAGCTTTTGAACAAACCTCGTCCGAAGGTTTCAACTCCTCATATTCTCTTGTTGTAAAATATGTTATACACACTGTCTGACTGAACTTGCTTCTTGGTGCTTTTTCTTCCAGGCTTGATATTTTCCACAGTCCTTTTTATAATGCCCTGTCTTCTTGCAGAAAAAGCATTCCTTCTGTGAATATATGCGCGCCTGAGCGTTCATAGCCGCTTCACCTTGGTATTCAGTCAGGTCGTTGATAGCTAGTTTACTATTTCGCCTCCTGTACTCGTCGATCAACTTGCTTTTGACCAAAGATGTCGTAAAACCTTCATTTCGACTTTCCAGGGTGGTGACCAAAGTGTCATATGATTCTGGCAAGCTCTCCAATGACATAGCCGCTGAAAATAATTAATATAAATATAATATAAAAGACTTTAGAGTGGAATTAAAAACTGTGACTTTACTGAATACCTTAGTGTCTTTATCTCTGTGTGTTATCCGGCGGTTAGTCACGACAAAACTGATGTCTATAACAGCCCTTAGGCCCTTTTCGCCTATGGACCAGAGAAGAGGACACGAGACTCTCTTCTATTCACTCACTTTGGCAATTTTGGATATCGCTAGAATCGTTGTAATTCCAACAACATACTCTATAATAATCGCATGGATCTCACCACACAAACTTACGAAATAACTCATGATTCCTTGCCAAAATTCTTGTGGTACAGTTGATGAATTTCAAAGTACAAAATTTTTAAGGAATCTTTATGGGTTCTATTTAAGATTTGTTGTTATTTAAAAATCTCGAATCAAACCCATTCATTTCCCTTCAAAATTATACTTGCTTCGAAATTCGCTAACTGTGCCGAATACAATTTTTCCACTTTACTGAAATTTTAATTACATGTAGTTAAATTTTCAACTTCATAGTTGAAATTTTAATTACATGTAGTTGAATTTTCAACTTCATAGATGAAATTTCAATTATACGTGCTGATTTTTTATTCACACTGAGCTGAAGTTTCAAGAACCGCAATTGTATAAAACTTCAACCACATGTGTAAAAAATTCAACCAGATATTTCTGACTGTGTACTATCACAGCACGTTGATATTCATTTTTTGTTCAAAATTATTTTATTTTTTGTACAACGTGAAACGAAGATCAAATAATATTTTTGGAAACATAGAAGGAAAATATTCGTCAAAAGAATTCGCGTCCTTCGACAGAGATTAGGCGAATAATGCGAACGCAAACAACTCCTTTGTGAGTACAAATATTGTTCACATATTTATCTGAGAACATTATTTACTTATTGTGTACTCTGATTCTTCTTTTTTTATTTTTAGAAGTGTTTCGTGACATTGGATGATAATAGCTAAAGTAGTACAATTATTTTCTATATATCGTTTCGGAAGAACGAAAAAAGGTGTAGGAAAGTTGAATTCCTCTATCACAAACTCCATGTGGAAAAATTTCATGGCAGTCTTGAATCATGCTAAAGCCAGTAGAATTTTTTACAGGCTTGTCTATTCGCGGAATACTAGTCTGGCGCTGTCTAGTATTTCTACGTGTTTAATTCAAACCTTTCTGCTGTCTAGTACTAGCCATGGCGATAGCTAAGAGATCGTTACGAATTCGAAAATATGAAGACTGTTAGGATTTCAGCTAGTTCTTACACAGAATCATGGTTAAGACCTAAATAAATCACAGAAGTGAATTCAGCAAATAATAATTTTTAAATAAAAGATTAGATAAATAACATAACGAAATTGCATAAATGCAATAATAATTAATAATTACATGTAGACTGTTACATATTTAACATGGCTTTTATGCTAATTACAAAGTAAGCGAGAAAAATAAAGATCAGTATTCTAAGTAAATAAGTGTAGTGGCAGGCTTAGTATGAGGATATCAAATATAAGAATCTAATATTACAAATTTACGGTTGTTCGACACGGATTAAAAGTAACACGTATAGAATATAAATTTATAATTATTTTTATTGTAATTTAGTTAAATAGAAAAAATAATTAATGTAATATATACAAAAAGTCGACGCACAAATATATATCTTAGGAAAAAAGTGAAATGTAACAAAAAGTTTTTCTAGCATAAATCATTAAAGAGCGCCCATATATGGAGCCGAAATGTCTGTATGTCTGTGAGCATGATAAATTTCAAAAACTTAATCTATTGGATTAGCCTTTGGTACACTCTGTGAAAGTCCTGAAGTAAAGGTCAAGTTCCTTAACCAGGAACTTTAGATAAAAATTCAAACAGTATACGCATTTTGAATAATTTTGAGACCACTTTTTTAAAAATTTCGAACTTTTCTGTGTGGATGTGTATAGTATTTAAAAAATCTTACAATTTATTCCAATTACTTCTTGCATAAAACCAAAAATTACTAAAGGTATAAAACTTACAAAAATCCAAAAAACAGACAAAAATGACCATTTTAAGCCAAATAAAGCACTATGCAATATACGGTAAAAGATGAGAAGACGAAAATTGTGCATTTGAAAAAGATCTACAAATTTGTTATCAATCACTTTTAGATAGGAAGCGCAGTTTTCTCTTTAATCGTGAAAAACATGCCAGTGGGCACAAATGTCAAATAACATCATTAGAACGGCTCAAAAACGTCCTAGTCAGTCCAAATATCGTTTCATAAACATAAACTGTTCCCGAAACGTTTAAAAGATGTATTTCGGACATGAAACGTTTTTAGAACATTATTTGGTCTGTTCTAGGACAGTCTTTAAAACTTTCAAATCACGTCGTATAACTTGCACGTGTAAGAACCGTTTTTAGATCGTACCAATTATGTTCTAAAATTTCGTGCCCACGAGGATCATTTAAGGCCAAACAAAAATCTGCCCGCTGTGTGGGCTCATTCTGATCACAAGATTTGTCTTTTAATTTATTTTTCGTGTGTAGGGTTTCAAAAAATTAATTTTTGCTTTTGTTTTTATTGCTCTTTTGCACGATTAAAACAAAAAACATAACTATCAGCAAATCCTTCATGAAGAAATTAATTAATTTTTACATTCTCATCAGACAAGGGATTAGATTCATGTCAGGTTTGCCTTACATAAACAATTTATCCTATTAACTTTTTTCATAAAACAAAAAAATTATCAGAGTTATAGTATTTACAAAATTCCAAAAAAAACACGAAAATGAACCTTTTAAGCCAAATAACGGACAACATGAAAAGTCAAGAAAAGAAGAAATTGTCTTTTAAATGCCCTACTTCATTATCATAACAAAATTTTGAATTTTCTTGAAAAATCCAAAATTTAAATTTAGGCAGCATACAAAATAATGGAAAATAAAAAAATTACATTTTTTCTTTCGACAATTTTACAGCATTTATAATATTCTCAAATATATAAATACATTTTCAAACAAAATGTGTAAAGTTGAATCATAAAACTAACGAGATACTTGGTGAGAATGTGTTCGTTACAGCCAAAGGAGCTTTAAAGAAAGGGAATTCACAATCACCAAATTACTGTTGTCAATGCTTTGAACTTCAGTTTTAAAAAGTCTGCAAAGAAGGTGCAGTTTAACGGTTAAAATGAGACGCACTCTTACTGAAAAATAATTTACGCAAATGCGTGTGCGCATACTTTAACGCATCCTACTTTAACGATTAAAGGACCGAATTTATCGTTTAGAGGAAATTTCTGAGAATGCCGAATGAAAAACAGAAAAGAAGAAAAAAAATTAGTTCTTACTCATATATCTCCTCCGAAATAAAGTACGCTATTGTAGACGAATTAGAACTTATAAAAGCAACTGACAGATGGAAATCCCCATGATGTAATAAAGAAAGGTATGCTCCCTTGGAAGACGAATTTTCGCCCGGTTCTGCGCACTTTCAAAACGCCGCCATATTGAGGAATCCATTAATCAGATGAATTTGCGCGAAATCAAATTTCAAAGCCAGGAAAATAAAGTAATATTTTTCTATTCGCTCAAAACGTGCAGAAAAATGTATGAATCGTTTTATTAATCTTAAATATGAACTATATTATAAAATTTTTCAACTATAGAATGTATACAAATGGAATAATGAAAAATATGTGAACTTCAATCGTACAAAAGCCATGCCGACGATATGAATGAAACTGGGTTTAGTAGAACGGAATTTCGTGAATGAAAATAAGACTAAATATATATTTTTAAAATATTTATTTCAACAAAAATCAATATATAACAAAAAACGTTAACAATATATTTGATAAACTTATAAATATTTAAGGAATATGCTTTCTATTGGCTGTGGTGCGTGCAGCGATACGAATAACTGGGTTAGATTCTTTTCTTCATCTACTCAATTCCTTTAATCTGATGTACGAGGTGTGTTCAAAAAGTAAGGTGACTTTTCAATTTTCGCGGTCTACGTACATTCAAGTTTTAAATTTTTTGTTTTGTTGTGTTGGTATACTCGTCACGATTATATGTTCACAGTTTTGACTATATAGCTCGTGTTATTTTTCTGGCAGAGACGTAAAAGGTTAGAAGGGTTTGGTGTGCTCGGCGATTTTCTTCTTTCGAAAAAAATGGAGCAAAGAGTTTGCATTAAATTTTGTGTGAAAAATGAAATCCAGTGCTCTAAAACACTTGAAATGTTGACAGTTGCATACGGTGAGTCTACTCTGAGTAAAAAAAATGTGTATAAGTGGTACAAGCTGTTCCAAGAAGGCCGAGAGGATGTCGAAGTCGAACCTCGCCCTGGACGTCCCAGCACGCCAACAACAGATGAAAACGTTCAAGCAGTTGAAGAAATTGTGTTGAAAAATCGCCGAATTACTATCAGAGAAGTTGCTGAATATGTTGGCATATCGGTTGACTCATGCCATGCTATCTCTTCGGACGTTTTGGGCATGAGACGTGTGTCAGCGAAATTTGTTCCAAAACTGCTTAATTTTGATCAAAAGATCCATCGCATGACCATCGCTCAGGAGATGTTGAATGAAGTCAATAATGATCCTAATTTTCTCAAAAGGGTTATAACTGGAGATGAATCGTGGATATGTGGTTATGACGTCGAAACTAAAGCCCAATCGTCTCAGTGGAAGCATCCTGAGTCTCCAAGACCGAAAAAAGCACGTCAAGTTCGGTCAAATGTGAAGGTTTTGCTCACTGTCTTCTTTGATTACCGTAGCCTAGTGCACCAGGAATTCTTACCACAAGGTTGTACAGTCAATAAGGAGTAATACCTTCAAGTTATGCGCCGTTTGCGAGAGGCCATACGCAAAAAACGTCCGGAACTTTGGGAAAACTATTCGTGGCTTTTGCATCACGATAATGCACCTGCTCATTCATCGTTGCTCGTGAAAGATTTTCTGACCAAAAAGAGCACCACAGTCATGCATCAGCCTCCATATTCACCGGATTTGGCCCCCCAAGAACTTTTTTTCTTTTCCCAAAACTGAAGAGACCCATGAAAGGACATCGATTTTCAACAATTGAGGAGATAAAAACTGCATCGCTGAAAGAACTCGCGACTGTACCACAAAATGATTATCAGAAGTGCGTTGATGATTGGAAAAAGCGTTGGCACAAGTGTATTATATCTGGCGGGGATTACTTTGAAGGGGACAACATAAATATTGAGCAATAAATGAACATTTTTTAAGAAAACCATAAAGTCACCTTATTTTTTGAACACACCTCATATGTCCTAGTTCTTACTAAACATATGAAAGCGTCCATAGGAATTTTAAATTTCTCATCTAGCAGCAAATATCAATGTAATTATATTACATAGTACGGAAAGTTTGGATTCCCGCAGCACTTTCTGATTGGTTCATTCCTCAATATGCGGATTTCCGGAAGTTTTTTTATTAGTCGTGCGCGGTAACACACCTTTCTCTATTACATCATGGGAATCCCCATTTCTCTCAAATTTAATTAAGTTGAACGACGATAGATAGCGCTGGTGTCGTAATTCTCGGTACATCTCGAATAAAAATGGAGCGATTATAAGGCAAAAGATTATCCAGGCATGGTTAAAAATTAGAAATTATCTTTGATTCATGTAAAGTTTATCTGGCAAGATTCATTTTTGTTGCGGTGAAACTTTTACCTGCAATTGATGTAAACTTTATCTTTCGTTTTTCTGTATAGAGCTCGATCCTGGCTAGATAGCAGTGCTCCCAATTCTGATATTTTCTCTCACTACACATGCGAAGCATGGACAACAGGATTGGTTACCGTTCGCACATATTTAAAATAAAATTATGTGCAAATCAATTGTTTACAACAAATAATAACTGTAATGTGCATTAAAGTAATAAGCATTATTTTGAATTCATATTTGTGATAAGACAGGTATTCTTTTCTTTAAATTTAAAATCGATGATTTATTTTTAAGGAGTATAATGAAATAATTATTTCAACGTTCACTTTATATGTCCATTTTGTGCTAAAATAATTATGTTTAATAGATTTACAGTAATTATTGATGGTCAATAATCGATTTTCGCATGTCGAGCCTAACGGAGTGACAAGTGAGTATGAACCAGTGTTATGTTTTTGATGTTTTTAATTAAAATACATTTTTATAATTAGTTGTAACTGCTCTTGGATATTTTGAACATTCAACAAGTGGGTTGTGTATGAAAACAAAATTGTAGATAGTGCTAATGGAGTTTTCCTTTTACTTTTTCACGTCAGCTTTCGTGCTTGACACTCGATGATTTTTTTTTAAACTGTAAGTTCTTGATGAAAACATTTTCTAAATTCCGTCAAGTTTATACTGAAACAAGAGTAAGAAGATGTTTGATATGCATAAAGTCGATGGTTTCAGATTTGATGAATTTTGTATAAAATAAAAACAAACCTTACTAAAAATAAAATGGCTCCGAATCCATAGTAAGATAGAGTCAATCCAGGGCTAGGCTCGGCAATCTACACTCTAAATTTAAATCAATCAAAAGTGTCTGATTGTCAGTCAATTTTGACTGATTTAACCGGTGCGAGTTCGGCGACTGAAAAATCAGTCAATTTGATTGACTGAAAAAATGAATAACTGAAAATAAAAAATAACACACTTTTAATGTTGCATTAATATACATTTAAGCTATATTTTCACTATTGCAATTTAAAATAAAATTCTTACCTTAATAAATCGTAAAAGATCATTTTCCTGAATCTCACAACCTGTTGTCCTATTTAAAATATTTTTCTCAACTCGGGCATGTGTAAAGAAAAAGTAAGAATAAATTTCATATTATTTTTTAAACTTCTGCTTCAGTACAAAACTTCTACTGCTTTCTATAATGAGTTTTTACCCAGATATAATTATTAATGCAATGCATATAAATTATAAAACATATTTACATTACGGTGGAGTAAAAATGCTAAAATTAATAGAATTTTCTAATAAAATTTGACCATGAGAGTTAACTTATTTATATCATTAATAAATTTATAGTAGAAAAAATAAATATTTTAATTATCGAGATCATATGCATGTTAACACAAAATAACGAATGTAACATTTCTAAAAAATTTTATTCAGAATTTAAACGTTCAATCTTTCGTCACTCCATATATGGATTATTAAAAAAAAAGTGGAACTTTCAATTGATGTCTTTTTATTTTTTAAGAATGTCAGAATAAAAAAGGTTAAAATTGGGATATTGTCACGTTAACCAAATTCAAAATTATCGGGTTCTTGATAAAAAGAGATATTTCGGGTTTCACTCGTGTAAAAAACTACGGATTGTTTACCGACGTTTCCTGAACATTGCAGTTCACATCTTCAGGGCTGATCTGAAACTAAGGTATCAGGTCATGATATTCTTAGGTACACTTTTTACGATGCCTGTGATTGGCCAGAGCGTCCCACCGTGGGGACTGGTCGAACTTGATTGACCAATCAAGTCTTTTTTAAAAAATCGGGGAGAACGGAAAGCCAAATCGGATTGGTATTATATCCATTGTCTTTATTGATGTTATTAGGGTGTTTTAAGATTTCGATTGCTTCCCTATGTTTTCGCGGAAACTTTTTGTGTGTTTTTGCAATGACTGTTGTTTCATTAAATAAAATGTTGTTTCCTCTTTCGATATAATATTCAGCTAGTGCTGATTGCGTGAAATGTTTTAGCCTGACTTTGCCACAAGAACAAGGGATTTTATATACTCCTGCATCACTGAAGGGTGCCTTTTTATCTTCAGGGTTATTTAGTAGTTGTCCTCTATTCGCAGGTGGTTTAAATATGGTTTGAATGTTGGGTTTGTTGAGAATTCTTCCTATTTGTTCTGTGACAAGTTGGATGTAGGGGAGGGTGGTGGTCATTTTTCTCTCTCTTCCTTTCGTAGGTTGTGTTGACTTCCTTTTTTAAGTGTGTTTTCTTATTGCTTTATCAATTTGTTTGTGTAATCGTTTTGTATTAGGATTTGTTTAACGTTTTGTAATTCCTTTTGTAAGTTCTCTTTGTCTGTCATGGAGTTGATGACCGATTGTTTTTGAGATGGGTGATGGTGGGGGTAGGCATGCAGGTATCTGTTTGTATGCGTGGGGTTTCTGTAAACTTCATGTCCTAATGTGTTATCAGATTTTTTGTAAACTAATACGTCCAGGAAAGGCAATTTTACGTTTTGTTCTATTTCCATGGTGAACTGGATATTAGGATGTAATTGATTGATAAAATCGAAAAACTTATTTAGTTCATCTCGTTCATGTCGCCAGATGATAAATGTGTCATCAACGTTACGGAGCCAGAATTCTGGTTTAAGTTTGGCTTGGTTGAAGATTTTAGTTTCTAGATGTTCCATAAAGACATTGGCTATTACAGGTGAGATTGGGGATCCCAGTGCTGCTTCTGAGGTTTGTTCATAGAATTGGCTATTAAACGAGAAGTAAGTATTATTGATACATTGTTTAATAAAAGGTACAAGCTCGGAAGGGAAGTTTGTGAAAGATTTAATGATATAAATTGTATCCAAGATTGGTACTTTCATAAAAAAAGATACCTTGTCGAAAACTCACTATGATGTCTTGGGGTTGAATGTGAATCTATTGTATCTTTTTCATAAAGCTAAATGAGTTTTGGACGTGAGTGATGGAGTTTCCTCAATCTCACCTGTAATAGCCAATGTCTCTATGGAACATCTAGAAACTAAAACCTTCAACCAAGCCAAACTTAAACCAGCATTCTGGTTCCGTTATGTTGACGACACATTTGTCATCTGGCGACATGGACGAGATGAAGTAAATTAGTTTTTCGATTTTATCAATAAATTACATCCTAATATCCAGTTCACCATGGAAATAGAACAAAACGGTAAATTCCCTTTCTTGGACGTATTAGTTTACAAAAAATATGATAACACATTAGGACATGAAGTTTACAGAAAACCCACGCATACAAACAGATACCTACATACCTCCTCCCACCATCACCCATCTCAAAAACAATTGGTCATCAACTCCCTTGTATACAGAGCTGTCTGCATAAAAAACAAAGATAACTTACAAAAGGAATTACAAAACGTTTAACAAATCCTAATACAGAACGATTACACAAACAAACAAATTGATAAAGCAATAAGAAAACATACTCAAAAAAGCAAGTCAACACAACCTACGAAACAAAGAGAGAGAAAAATGACCACCACTCTGCCCTACATCCAAGGTGACACAGAAGAAATAGCAAGAATTCTCAACAAAAACAACAGCCAAACCATATATAAACCACCTGCGAAAATAGGACAACTACTAACTAACACTAAAGATAAAAAGGCACCCTTCAGTGATCCAAGAGTATATAGAATCCCTTGTTCTTGTGGCAAAGTCTATATTGGAGAAACCGGGAGAGCGGTGAGCCAACGTACGAAGGAACATGAAAGTAAAGTCAGGCTAAAACATTTCACGCAATAAGCAGTAGCTGAACATCATATCGAAACAGGACATAACATTTTATTTGATGAAACAACAGTCATTGCAAAAACACATACAAAATTTCCAAAAAAACATAGAGAAGTAATCGAAATCTTAAAACACTCTAATAACATCAATAGGGACAATGGACATAATACCAATCCGATTTGGCTTTCCGTTCTCCCGGATTTTTAAAAAAAGACTTGATTGACCAATCTAGTTCGACCAGTCCCCACGGCGGAACGCTCTGGCCAATCACAGGCATCGTAGAAAGTATACCTAAGAACATCATGACCTGATACCTCAGTTTCAGGTCAGCCCTGAAGATGTGAACTGTAATGTTCACGAAACGTCGGCAAACAATTCGTAGTTTTTTACATGAATGAAAACTAAAATATCTTTTTTTATACAAAATGAATCATCGTGAAAGCATAACATCTATTATCGGGTTCTTATTTAAATAATTCCAAATTGTACAATGAAAAGTCTTTTAATACTTGAACGACTATAAATCTTATCGAAAATTATAAAATTATGAACAGAAATCATAGTAAATCACTTTCAAGTTGAGTAAATTTACTATAAAACGTTATACTAATGTTATGAAGACTTTATACCACTCTAACCTCAAAATCTCAATTTTTATATGATTTTTCGCCTTTCGAGGTATAAAATACTGATCGATATTTGTGTGAAAGGAGATTTTTAGCGAATGAGAAGTTTTTCGCGTTAGAGAAGCAAGTGAGAAAAACGTTTCATTTGCCAAATAATCATCTTTCACACACGTATCGAAATGTGCTATTATATCGGTATTATTATATGAGTATTTTGATTTAAGGAGGATTTTTTTATAATTCAGAAAAATAATATTTATAAAAATAAAGATTTTTTCACATAATTGAAAATAACTGCAATTCGAAAAATCATTTAACATTTCTACAGTTTGTCAGGTTGATCTCGTGTATTTGAAAAGATTTCAAAGGATTTCTGAAAACTTTATAGGATTTTAGAGGATTTTGACGGGCCAATTTAAAAATAGGGAAATTAAAATATCGTGCTAATTTTTTTATATGTATTATTATGGGACAGGTCCGTCTGGTCAATTAAAGTTGCTACTTTATTGATAAGTTTTAATTTTTAATATTTACGATGTTCATGTGTCGTCACCTTCTAATTTATGAAACCTCTGATAGTGAATTTGGTAGCCCTTTTGTGAATTCTTTGAAACCATCCGAATTATTTGAAATCACTTGAATTCTTCGGAAAGTTTAAAGAATTTTAATATTCTTTTAATACTTTTTGATTCTCTGAATTCTCCACATTCTTTTAAAAACTTGCAATTCTTTACATTCTTTTGACTTTTTCGAAATCTGTTGAATTATATTGATTTCTTTGAATACTTTCGGATTCTCTGAATTATCTGGAATTCTTTCCATTATATTGGTTTTTTAAAAATTCTTTGAATTCTTCTGAATTCGTAGAAGTATTTGAATATTTTTTACAATTTCTAAATTGTTTGGAATTCTTTCGGATTCT